>NC_088411.1:17333419-17590919 GCF_034236695.1 Oncorhynchus nerka | reverse complement strand
CTTTATTGCGGGTGTCTTGCTAATTGCCTATAATTTCCACCTGTTGTCTATTCCATTTGCACAACAGCATGTTACATTTATTGTCAATCAGTGTTGCTTCCTAAGTGGACAGTTTGATTTCACAGAAGTGTGATTGACTTGGAGTTACATTGTGTTGTTTAAGTGTTCCCTTTATTTTTTTGAGCAGTGTAGTTAGCCAAGGTGTACAGTATTGTCGATTTAGGGCCAGAAAGCACTGCTTTTTGCTTTGTGCTTGTGTTTCCCAATAAGCAATGTCGTTTTGTTTTGACTGTGTTGTAATTTGGTTTATTCTGATTGATTGGATGTTCTGGTCCTGAGGCTTCACCGTGTTAGTAGAACAGGTTTGTGAACTCAGCCCCAGGACCAGCTGGATGAGGGGACTCTTTTCTTTGCTCAGCTTTTGGCATTGCAGGTCTTGGTAATGATATGAAAGGGGATCACTGTATTTAAAATGTTTCCAAAACTTAATTGCTCTTTTATGAGTTTTATTATTAGTGGATATTGGCCTAATTTTGCCCTGCATGCATTGTTTGTAGTTTTCCTCTGGACATGTAGGACAATCTTACAGAACTATGTCACAGCCGTTAAAAGAAGAGGATCAAGGTGCAGCGTTGTGAGCGTACATTTTATTTTATTTATAAAAATGAGGCCGAACAAAACAATAAACACTACAAAAACAAACCGTGAAGCTAACGGCTACATGCCCTAAACAAAGTCAACTTCCCACAAAGACAGGTGGAAAAAATGAACTTCTCTCTGTTTATTCACTGCCTCAATAAGGTGTCCAGGTGAGCATATTTTTAAACGTAAATAATTGTAGTGTGTGCAGTATCCTATATATTTTGTACCAATTGAGAACTTTGGTCTAATTCTCTGAGATCTGGATCTTCTCTAGAAAATCATTATTTTAGCCTTCTTGGGGTTTACTGCCAGGGCCCAGTTCTGGCAGTACTGCTCTAGCAGGTCCAGACTCTGCTGTAGGCCATGTGCTGTGGGTGACAGCAGGCATAGGTCATCTGCGAAGTGTAAGCATTTAACCTCTGAATTGTGGAGACTAATATCAGGAGCTGACGATTTTTCTAGAATAGTGGCCTGAGTGCAGGGCTCAGATTGCAACCCTGGCGAAGGACCCGCACTGGTTAAAGAATTTTAATATTTTCTTGCCAATTTTAATGCTGCACATATTGCCAGTGTACATTGATTTAATTATGTCATATGTTTTACCCCCTACACCACTTTCAATAACTTTGTAGAACAGTCCTCTATGCCAAATAGAATCAAATGCTTTTTGCAAGTCAATAAAGCAAGTGTATATTTTGGTATTATTTTGGTGGACATGTTTATCTATCAGGGTGTGTAGGGTGTAAATAGGATCCTCTCTCTCTCTCTCGTTCTCTCTCTCTCTCTCTCTCTCTCTCTCTCTCTCTCGTGCTCTCTCTCTCTCATGCTCTCATGTTCTCTCTCTCTTTCAAGCTCTCTCTCTCTCATGCCCTCCCTCATGCTCTCATATTTGTTCTCTCATGTTCTCATGCTCTCACGCTCTCTCTCTCCCTCTCTCTCTCTCACACACACTGTCTTTCTCATATTCTCTCTCTCATGCTCTCATGCTCTCTCTCTCAATCTCATGCTCTCATGCTCTCACTCTCTCTCGCATGCTCTTTCTCTCATAATCTCTCTCATGCTCTCTCTCATGCTCTCTCTCTCTTATCCTCTCGATCTCATGCTCTTTCTCTCTCATGCTCATGCTCTTTCTATCTCATGCTCTCATGCTCTCTCTCTCATGCTCTCATGCACTCTCTCTCATGCACTTTCTCTCATGCACTCTCTCATGCTCTCATGCACTCTCTCTCATGCACTCTCTCATGCTCTCATGCGCTCTCTCATGCTCTAATGCTCTCTCTCATGCTATCATGTTCTCTCTCATGCTCTCTCATGCTCTCTCTCATGTTCTCTCTCATGCACTCTCTCTCATGGTCTCTCTCTCTCTCTCTCATGCTCTCTCTCACTCATGCTCTCGCTCATGTTCTCATTCTCTCTCTCATGCTCTCATGCTCTCTCTCTCCTTCTCTCATTCTCTCTCTCATGCACTCTCTCTCTCTCATGCTCTCTCTCTCACTCTCACTCTCATGCTCTCTCTCTCCCTCTCTCATGTTCTCATTCTCTCTCTCATCCTCTCATGCTCTCTCTCTCCTTCTCTCATTCTCTCTCATGCTCTCTTTCTCATGCTGTCATGCTCTCTTTCTCATGCTCTCTCTCATGTTCTCATGTTCTCTCTCATGCTCTCTCTGTCTCATGCTCTCTCTCATGCTATCATGCTCGCTCTCTCATGCTCTCTCTCATGCTCTCATGCTCTCTCTCTCATGCTCTCATGCTCTCTCTCTCTCATGCTCTCTCCCTCTCATTGCTCTCTCTCTCTTGCATGCTCTCTCTCATGCTCTCTCTCTCATGTTCTCTCTCTCATGCTCTCATGCTCTCTCTCTCTCACATGTTCTCTTTCATACTCTCATGCTCTCTCTCATGCTCTCATACTCTCTCTCTCCTTCTCTCATTCAATCTCTCATGCACTCTCTCTCATGGTCTCTCTCTCTCTCTCATGCTCTCTCTCTCATGCTCTCTCTCTCCCTCTCTCTCATGTTCTCATTCTCTCTCTCATGCTCTCATGCTCTCTCTCTCCTTCTCTCATTCTCTCTCTCATGCTCGCTCTCATGCTCTCATGCTCTCTTTCTCATGCTCTCTCTCATGTTCTCTCTCATGCTCTCTCTCTCATTCTCTCTCTCTCTCACTCTCTCAAACTCTCTCTCTCATGCTCTCTCTCTCATGCTATCATGCTCGCTCTCATGTTCTCATGCTCCCTCTCTCATGCTCTCATGCTCTCTCTCTCATGCTCTCATGCTCTCTCTCATGCTTTCATGCTCTCTCATGCTCTCATGCTCTCTCTCATGCTCTCATGCTCTATCTCTCTCTTGCATGCTCTCTCTCATGCTCTCTCTCATGCTCTCATGCTCTCTCTCATGTTCTCTCTCTCTCTCTCATGCTCTCATGCTCTCTCTCTCACGTTCTCTTTCATGCTCTCATGCTCTTTCTCATGCTCTCGTGCTCTCTCTCTCTCCATGCTATCTCTTTCATGCTCTCATGCTCTCTCATGCTCTCTCTCGTGCTTTCTCTCATTCTCTCATGTTCTCATGCTCTCTCTCCCTCTCTCTCTCTCCCTCTCTCTCTCTCTCTTTCTCTCTCTCTCTCTCTCCCCCCTCACCAATTACGGTATTAGACTGAACACCCACACTGAGTCACAGGCATACAGACCCCAGCACATCTCCTCTGTCACTCCTAATCTAAGACTAATGATAAGTGTAACACAGCCCTTTAAAGACCAATTTGGTCACACACATAAACACACAGCATACATGAACTTAGCACACACACAAACACACACAGATGCAAGCACACAGACACACACAAACACACACGCATACACACAGGCATTGTGTTTTGCGCACACTAAACTTCTTCATTAGCTGATTACTGCAGGCTAGTTAATATAAAACACAGACCTGTAAAGACCACTTTTTATAAGCAGTACTCAGACCAGCTATACTCCTCTAACTAGAAGATGGATAGAGGAAGCTCATGTATTCTATCAGAACTTTGTTTTGGGGCTTGGAAAATAAAATTAAAGTAATGGCTTTTTGTTGCTAATCACACTGATTGGTTTAAAGGATTAAGTTTAATTAAGACCAATTTAAACACCAGTTTTGTTAAGGTTAGTATTCGGAGGTTAGCTGATCCTGGACCTGTGTCTCGGGCAACTTTAACATTCAACTTTTATCAGGTAATCAAAACATTGCATTTTTAGTCACTGTTTGTTCGGGTGAGAGAAATCCATCAAATTCTTTTAGCTTGAGGGGCATTTTCAAATCACTTTCAGCTCCTAAGAGTACAGTAGATTCTTGGATGTGCAATGATACCTGAAAGCCTGAACTAGAAGAACCAGATGGTCTTATAACACATTGTAACAGCAAATATACAATTTGGCCACGCTTCCATGCTTCCCTTCGACAATATGCAAAATAATGGGCATCTCAATCAAGGGACAGTTTATCTGCCAACAGAGGACTGCCAAAACCAACTGAACCATCTGTTTCTGTTAAGGGGGAAATGAAATACAAAAACACTGTTCTCATTTATCTTATTCGGCTGGGAATTGGCTCGAGGGATAAGTTCCCCCTATACAACACATCTAGGATCAGATCACTCCATCGCCAATCCTAACCTTAACAGTTCAGGGAGATGACCTCGGGTCACTGGTTAGGTGTTACCTCTGGTTAGGTGTTACCTCTGGTTAGGTGTTACCTCTGGTTAGGTGTTACCTCTGGTTAGGTGTTACCTCTGGTTAGGTGTTACCTCTGGTTAGGTGTTAATTCTACCTACTTTTTTTTTTAAAGTCTTCAACTTTTTTTTCTAGAACTGATATTACTGACAGCGGCTATTTTGGAATCATTTTTACTTGCAGTGATTCATCTGTCTTGCATACTTAAATTGCATGCACATACTGTAAGTTGTTCCGGATATGTAAATATAACATGTAAATATAAAATGTAAATCTAAATGTATGTATAATGCAGGCGTTAACAACAGATGGCTAAGCGACTTCAGCGATTGCACAACACATGACAACGGGATAGGTGTGAGGTGTAAACTGCAAGCTGTTGACACAATCTGTGACCTTTCGTTGTGAAATAATAAATACAAAATGATAACAAAGACAGTAAATTAGGCTACTGTCGCTCGCTATCTCACCACTCAACATTTAGGCCCAAGTCATAAACAGAAAACTGGATCTGCTGAAAATATTCAATCACTCTAGGGGGAAAATGTAAGCCAAGTAAAAATGTGTAAGTAATTGTAATCTTTATTAATAATGATAATAATGACTGTTGAATGGAATGTACAATGCAGACACATCAAATAGAGTACACTAAAAGGATATCAAATGTACCTTTACACTCAAGGGCACTAGAGTACTACTTATCCTGTAGAAGAACAAGACTCCTACCTAAGTAGCAACATATCAATAGACGTTCCACGTCATTGGAGAGAATATTGAGTTCTTGCAAGTTGTTGAATCATTGGGCTCGCTTTTATTTAAAAGCTAAACTAAACCTGCGGAGCCTAAAAGGCGATCTTGAGCGTCTGCTTAACTGAGCAGTGAGCTTAAATCACCACCCCCAAACCAAGCCTTCTCTTCAGAGATACTGTATCTCACAATGTGATGCTTGTTATCCATCCAGACAGCAGCTTAACTGTGTTTAATTGATCCAACTTTGAACTTCCACAGCTCAATTGCGGTAAGATACAGAACAAAGAACACTACTGATTTTTGATAGGGTGCAAATGCAGACCGCTTTAGATCCACCAAATAACTCTGAAGTGCCCACTCTTAGTAAATTAAAAGGTGCTATCTAGAACCTAAAATGGTTTTTTGGCTGTCACCATAGGAAAACCCTTTGAAGACCCTTTTTTGAACCCAGGTAGAACCCTTTTGGTTCCATGAAGAACCCTTTTCACAGAGGGTTCTACATGGAACAGAAAATGATTCTACCTGGAACCAAAAATAATTATCCTATGGGGACAGCAGAAAAACCCTTTTGGAACCCTTTTTTCTAAGACCAAATCAAATGTTATTTGTCACACGCGCCGAATAAATCGGGTTGTAAGACCTTACAGTGAAATGCTTACTTACAAGCTCAACCAACATTGCAGTTTTAAGAAAAATAAGTGTTAAGAAAGTATTAACTTTAAAATAAACTGAAGAAAAAAGAAAAAAAAGAAAAAAAACAATCATCATGAATCATGAAAGATCAACAATAAAATAACAAGGGGTACCAGTACAGAGTCAATGTTTGGGGGCACAGGTTAGTTGAGGTAATTGAGGTAATATGTACATATAGGTAGAGGTAAAGTGACTATGCGTAGATAATAAACAGCAGCGTAAAAATGGGGGTCAATGCAAATAGTCTGGGTAGCCATTTGATTAGCTGTTCAGGAGTCTTATGGCTTGGGGGGTAAAAGCTGTTAAGAAGCCTTTTGGACCTTGTCTTGGCTCTCCGGTACCGCTTTGCCATGCGGTAGCAGAGAGAACAGTCTATGACTAGGGTGGCTGGAGTCTTTGGCTATGTTTAGGGCCTTTCTATGACACCGTCTGGTATAGAGGTCCTGGATGGCAGGAAGCTTGGCTCCAGTGATGTACTGGGCCGTTCGCACTACCCTCTGTAGCCTCCTATGTTGAACATAATAAACGGCTCTCTATCCACTGGATGTGTACCAAACCCACTAAAAGTGGCAGTAATAAAGCCTCTCTTGAAAAAGCCAAACCTTGACCCAGAAAATATAAAAAACTATCGGCCTATATCGAATCTTCCATTCCTCTCAAAACTTTTAGAGAAGGCTGTTGCGCAGCAACTCACTGCCTTCCTGAAGACAAACAATGTATACGAAATGCTTCAGTCTGGTTTTAGACCCCATCATAGCACTGTCTCAGTGAAGGTGGTAAATTACATTTTAATGGCATCGGACCGAGGCTCTGCATCTGTCCTCGTGCTCCTAGACCTTAGTGCTGCTTTTGATACCATCGATCACCACATTCTTTTGGAGAGATTGGAAACCCAAATTGGTCTACACGGACATGTTCTGGCCTGGTTTAGATCTTATCTGTCGGAAAGATATCAGTTTGTCTCTGTGAATGGTTTGTCCTCTGACAAATCAACTGTAAATTTCGGTGTTCCTCAAGGTTCCGTTTTAGGACCACTATTGTTTTCACTATATATTTTACCTCTTGGGGATGTTATTCGAAAACATAATGTTAACTTTCACTGCTATGCGGATGACACACAGCTGTACATTTCAATGAAACATGGTGAAGCCCCAAAATTGCCCTCGCTAGAAGCATGTGTTTCAGACATAAGGAAGTGGATGGCTGCAAACTTTCTACTATTAAACTCAGACAAAACAGAGATGCTTGTTCTAGGTCCCAAGAAACAAAGAGATCTTCTGTTGAATCTGACAATTAATCTTAATGGTTGTACAGTCATCTCAAATAAAACTGTGAAGGACCTCAGCGTTACTCTGGACCCTGATCTCTCTTTTGAAGAACATATCAAGACCATTTCGAGGACAGCTTTTTTCCATCTACGTAACATTGCAAAAATCAGAAACTTTCTGTCCAAAACTGATGCAGAAAAATTAATCCATGCTTTTGTCACTTCTAGGTTAGACTACTGCAATGCTCTACTTTCCGGCTACCCGGATAAAGCACTAAATAAACTTCAGTTAGTGCTAAATACGGCTGCTAGAATCCTGACTAGAACCCAAAAATTTGATCATATTACTCCAGTGCTAGCCTCTCTACACTGGCTTCCTGTCAAAGCAAGGGCTGATTTCAAGGTTTTACTGCTAACCTACAAAGCATTACATGGGCTTGCTCCTACCTATCTCTCTGATTTGGTCCTGCCGTACATACCTACACGTACGCTACGGTGACAAGACGCAGGCCTCCTAATTGTCCCTAGAATTTCTAAGCAAACAGCTGGAGGCAGGGCTTTCTCCTATAGAGCTCCATTTTTATGGAACGGTCTGCCTACCCATGTCAGAGACGCAAACTCGGTCTCAACCTTTAAGTCTTTACTGAAGACTCATCTCTTCAGTGGGTCATATGATTGAGTGTAGTCTGGCCCAGGAGTGAGAAGGTGAACGGAAAGGCTCTGGAGCAACGAACCGCCCTTGCTTTCTCTGCCTGGCCGGTTCCCCTCTTTCCACTGGGATTCTCTGCCTCTAACCCTATTACAGGGGCTGAGTCACTGGCTTACTGGGGCTCTCTCATGCCGTCCCTGGAGGGGGTGCGTCACCTGAGTGGGTTGATTCACTGTTGTGGTCATCCTGTCTGGGTTGGCGCCCCCCTTGGGTTGTGCCATGGCGGAGATCTTTGTGGGCTATACTCAGCCTTGTCTCAGGATGGTAAGTTGGTGGTTGAAGATATCCCTCTAGTGGTGTGGGGGCTGTGCTTTGGCAAAGTGGGTGGGGTTATATCCTTCCTGTTTGGCCCTGTCTGGGGGTGTCCTCGGATGGGGCCACAGTGTCTCCTGACCCCTCCTGTCTCAGCCTCCAGTATTTATGCTGCAGTAGTTTATGTGTCGGGGGGCTAGGGTCAGTTTGTTATATCTGGAGTACTTCTCCTGTCCTATTCGCTGTCCTGTGTGAATCTAAGTGTGCGTTCTCTAATTTTCTGCTTCTCTCTTTCTTTCTCTCTCTCAGAGAACCTGAGCCCTAGGACCATGCCCCAGGACTACCTGACATGATGACTCCTTGCTGTCCCCAGTCCACCTGGCCATGCTGCTGCTCCAGTTTCATCTGACCTGAGCCCTAGGACCATGCCCCAGGACTACCTGACATGATGACTCCTTGCTGTCCCCAGTCCACCTGGCCATGCTGCTGCTCCAGTTTCAACTGTTCTGCCTTACTATTATTCGACCATGCTGGTCATTTATGAACATTTGAACATCTTGGCCATGTTCTGTTATAATCTCCACCCGGCACAGCAAGAAGAGGACTGGCCACCCCACATATGCTCTCTCTAATTCTCTCTTTCTTTCTCTCTCTCGGAGGACCTGAGCCCTAGGACCGTGCCCCAGGACTACCTGACATGATGACTCCTTGCTGTCCCCAGTCCACCTGACTGTGCTGCTGCTCCAGTTTCAACTGTTCTGCCTTATTATTATTCGACCATGCTGGTCATTTATGAACATTTGAACATCTTGGCCATGTTCTGTTATAATCTCCACCCGGCACAGCCAGAAGAGGACTGGCCACCCCACATAGCCTGGTTCCTCTCTAGGTTTCTTCCTAGGTTTTGGCCTTTCTAGGGAGTTTTTCCTAGCCACCGTGCTTCTACACCTGCATTGCTTGCTGTTTGGGGTTTTAGGCTGGGTTTCTGTACAGCACTTTGAGATATCAGCTGATGTACGAAGGGCTATATAAATACATTTGATTTGATTTGATTTGTAGTGCCGACCCTCTGTAGTGCCCTGCGGTCAGAGGCCAAGCAGTTGCCATACCAGGTGGTGATGCAACCAGTCAGGATGCTCTCGATGGCGCAGCTGTAGAACTTTTTGAGGATCTAAGGACCCATGACAAATATTTTCAGTCTCCTGAGGGGGAAAATGTGTTGTCATGCCCTCTTCACGACTGTCTTGGTGTGTTTGGACCATGATAGTTTGGTGGTGATGTGGACACCAAGGAACTTGAAGCTCTCAATCTGCTCCACTACAGCCTCGTCGATGAGAATGGGGGGCGTGCTTGGCCCTCCTTTTCCTGTAGCCCACAATCATCTCCTTTGTCTTGATCAGTGGATGGGGACTATGATGATGATTATGCTGTAGCCTAAATGTGTGCCTATGCTCACTCACTTTCGTCTCACGATATTTGTACACTTGCGGCAGCGTATAGAAATGACATATTTGTGTCAACTACTGTGCAATCAGTGAGAGGGTGTGTGTGTGTGTGTGTGTGCGTAATCCTTTATTACTGTGTCTCAGAAGCATCCACACAAACAAATCCATTCATGAACGTTTCACAAACTATCACCTCCCATTCATCATCCAGCTAACAGAGCTGTGTTCCTGTGTGTTCCACATCACCGGAGGCCCTTGTTACCAGAGCCTGTTTATTGCTCTCCCATGACCAGTTATGTCTCTGTGTTTCCCGGTCAACAGCTGAGGAAAGGCTCCACAATAAATCCAGCTGAATTATACATGTCTTCCTATCATTCGCCTGCCTGGTGGGAAGGTCCCTGACATGACACAACTCCATCACACCCCTCCATCACTTCTGGGACGGACCGGATGGGATGGCAGGAGAGAATGTTTTGGAAGCCACACAGGAGTTCGCTTCTGGAGGTTTTCCTATCAAATGTCTGGCATTAGAAAGGTATGTTGATTTGACTTCACTGGCTTTTACCACTTGGATGGTGGGAGGAAAGAGCTGAAAACCCACAGGACGTGTTTTGGGGCCCGAGTACAGAGTTACGATATGTTAAAATAGGCTTCCCTCATACATCTAACTGCCACAACAGTTGATACAGAGTAAAAAAAGACAGGGGGTTTCTCTGTTGCCTTTAAGGGCAGACTGAGACACAGGCTGTGTTGAAACCGCTCCAATAATAACATTTCCAAATACGCAGTTCCCATATTGAGAACATTTTGAGGGGTTATCAAACATTGCCTAATAAAGCAGCCCGCTAATTAGCTTCATTGCAGCGCCAATTGTCATTTCTATAACTGAAAATTGCTCCATTAACTCATGCAAAGTCCTCATAATCCATATGCTCGCTGGCCGACTCGCTCCCTAGCTGCCAAAGCATGGCTACAGTAAGTTGCCAGTTGGATCGTATGTGTCGGTTTGTAATCATAGCTAATCATAACTGGGGACCTCATTTCTCATGTGAAATGGCAGTGGAATTTTCCTGTCAAATCTGTCATAGGGGGATTTTTTAGTTCTGATGGCGACATGCAAACTCCAATTAAAACTACTGCTACTAAGTATCAAAAAATGACTATTCATTCAGATTCTAATGAATAAACCCAGTCCATAAAGTGTATAATAATTAGTGTATAATAATTATTATGTGTAATAAGTGCAAAAATGATTTCCGTGGCATCACCTATAGTGGGTACTACACATTGGTGGTGAATGGGGAGTTTCCTCCATACAATATATGGAGCATCTGGAAAACGCCCATATAAATCGAATCAATTATTGTCAATATTGTGACTTATTTTGGTTCCTTCGCTCATCTCCTTTGCGTCATCATGTCCACTTATCTGAAGGACTTGACTGGCGGAAAGCAATAAGCAATACGGTGGAACCCATCCAGTAAGCTGTCAAGGATTGTGAAGGAAAATTGAGGCTATTGAGATCCATCCAGCGTAAAGAGTTAGAAGATGATTCCTACAGTTTCAGCACACACTCATGCACCAAACAGGGAAGTCACGTACCATGGCTGAGATCTCAGGACTCGCTGGGGCAGATAGGAGTTGTGCTCATCGTATTGTACAAGGGGAAGTTAGATTCCACTCAGAGAAAGGTTGCCTTAGAGATTTGGGGGAAGAAATTTGCTGCACGCTTGGTTTGGTTCTTTAATTTAAGGATCCTAACAGGAGAAGTGGTGCTGTATGGCTCAGTGGCTCCATCCCTCATTATAAAATGGCCGCCTGACTGTCTCACTCCGCAGAGTAGACTCCGTCCTATTACTCTCACTGTTTCAGACGAAGGTTATTAAAAATGTTCGGCAACTTAGTGTGCTCACAACAGGGCAGTTATAGTTCATAAAGTTATGTGTCTTTAAAAAGTTGTGTGTGTGTGTGTGTGTGTTATCTTCCGTAACCAGCCAATATTGCACTTTATAAAACACCCTCATTTTCTATGACCCAATTTCATATTTCAATTGACTGGCTTCCCCTCATTCCATTTACAGCCAAACCTTTAAAAATCCACTCCTCTCTCTCCCTGCACAGTGCTCCCGTCTTTAGTTATATTGCCTTGTTTTATGGCCATGCCTCTGGCCTTGGCCCATAGCCTACTCTACTCTGCTTCACATACACACACACATATACATGCCCGCGCTTGAGTGCACGCTTTTCAATCAGTCTGCTCCGGGACGCGATCCAAGCGCGGGCCGCTGAGGAGGGGAGATAATGCACCCAGATAATGCACCCAGACAGTCTATTAATCTGATGACCAGGACAATGATGTCTCTGATACCTCTGACCCAATTCCATGCAGCCTACTATCTCTCTGATGCGTACCTATAGGCCTATAGAAGGAATACAGGGGGACTGCGATTGGAGCTCAGAGAGTGGGCTCGGATAGAGTCGAGAGTGTTGAAATGAAATGAAAGAAGCGCTATAGGGGAGATGCACCTGTGCTTTGTTGTTGGGATGGGTTGACTGGAGGTTTTGAAGTGTTTGTTTTCCAACAGTTTCTGATCATGGTGATGAAATGGCTGGCAAGATGGTGGATGTGTACATCTTTTTTTTTTTTTACAGGAAAGGGAGAAGGTATAGTCAATCAAGAGAATACCTTTCTCTCTTCTTTTCTGTTCTCTCTACCTTTCCCTCTACCTTGTCTCTCCATCCTCTCTCCCTCATTCTCATTCTGTCTCTCTGTCTCACCTTTTCCCTTTTTCACTTTCTCCCACTCAATCTCCCCCCTCTCTCTTCCTTCCCTCCTTCATACTATGGCAAAGGGCGTGTCAGAGTCAGACAGGAGAACTTTATCAGCCGTTTCTGGCCCTGGTAGTTCATATACGTATGGCTACACTTAAGTACACTCAACCCTGTCCATATCATGCTATCCCCACCTAGAAAGCTATGCTGCAGGGTCCATTGCTTCCGAAGGCTGGAGTGTGGAAGCCAAAGTAGAGCTTAAACTAATACCAGGGTCACAGAGTTAGGCCTTAAAAGAAAAAACACATGATTTCACATGTAAAACGTCACCTTTAATCGTGTGAAAACAATTATTTTGTGTCGTTCATCACGTTGCTTTACATGTGATAACAATGTGATAAAAAATGTTTTCACGCGATTTCACATGACATTTCACATAAGATCAGATGTGTTTACATGAAAACAGGTGTTTTTGGAACATTTCACATGACATTTCACATAAGATCAGATGTGTTTACATGAAAACAGGTGTTTTTGGAACATTTCACATGACATTTCACATAAGATCAGATGTGTTTACATGAAAACAGGTGTTTTTGGAACATTTCACATGACATTTCACATAAGATCAGATGTGTTTACATGAAAACAGGTGTTTTTGGAACATTTCACATGACATTTCACATAAGATCAGATGTGTTTACATGAAAACAGGTGTTTTTGGAACATTTCACATGACATTTCACATAAGATCAGATGTGTTTACATGAAAACAGGTGTTTTTGGAACATTTCACATGACATTTCACATAAGATCAGATGTGTTTACATGAAAACAGGTGTTTTTGGAACATTTCACATGACATTTCACATAAGATCAGATGTGTTTACATGAAAACAGGTGTTTTTGGAACACTTCACATGATCACATAAGAAACTCATGTGGTTTTTCCATAACGGAAGGCTTTTCAAACCCTTAACAAGCTGTTCTCTCATTTAGTGGTTCTTCAAAACAAGAAAGGTGCATGCCAGGCTTTTGTGCTCCCGCTTTGTCCTTGTCAGTGTCAGTACCTTGCTTACATGAGTTACTCTCAGGCATGAAATCCAGTCCCCAACTAATTGATAGGCTGTGTGTTCCAGACTAAAGATACGCTGATGGGTGTGTGCAGTCATTAGCTGAAATTTGAGGAATAATCGTTTTGTTCCAGGGCTTCGAGCCAACAGGAAGAGAGGGCCCTGGTTATATTCCTCGAGCCAACTGAGCTACAAAGCCAGAACGAGATCATTCTGGACACGATCCAAAACTTGCTCTTGGAAGTCGGACTCTCCTTAGTTTATCAGAGACAATCACCAATACGCTCCCTGGCTGATCTCCATAGCAACCGGGATCATTAAGCTGAAGTCTTGGGAGCAGGTTCAAATGCATTTGATAATCAGAGCAATGTAAAGCGTATCCGTGTTCCCCCATCTGTCTCGCACATCATTCTCCTTCTGTCAATTTGCCGTTTGGAGCACTCGTGAGGTGTGTTATGTCATTTTCATATGGTAATGATCATGATTTGATGTCCAACTTTCTTGGCCATGTATCATTTGCTAATCTAGCAGGATATAGTTCTACTCTCCTTTGAGTTCACTTTTAAAAAAAAAAAATATTTGAGGAATATCATTGAAAATGCAATACATTGCAGCTTACGTGACAATCCGTGAACATGCAGTTGACTGTACACATCTGCTAATTAAATATCTGTCATGTAAAATCAACAACCACATTGAGCAGCTCGTACACAACTGGTATAATATGCCTTAATTCAAATAGCAGGGGCTTATTATGCCGCGACCCCATTTGCACAATTTGTCTGGTAGGAAAAAGGCTAAGCACTGTGAAAAATTGCCTCTGTGCCATGGCTTTGTTTGCTGCACAAACCCGAGAAAATTGGGTCAAAGAGAAAATATGAATGAAACAGGGTGATGAGAAAGAGCAGGTTTGGTTGCCAAGGAGTTCCAGTGACGCCTGGAGACAGAGAGAAAAACAACTAGGAGGCGGAGAGAGGTAGATGAGTGCAATAATGTGTGTTAAGGAGGTTCTAATATTAACCAAGGGAGAGTGCAGCTCTCACATTATCTCTCTCTCTCTCTCTCTGTGTGTCCTGTTGTAATTGGACTATGAGAAAAATGATGTTTTGCTCAAATCCATGGAACCGCTCTCATTTTGGAATGGCTCATCTCCTAGTGACGCGACTCATATTCCACGTCATTGTGACCTTATTATTGTCAAATCTATTTTGTACAGGTACTGATAAGAACATTTCCTGAGAGATGTTGGTCGACCCTAAACCTTCATGTCCATAGCCTAGTTCAACCCTCACCCTAGCCATAACCTAACCCTAACCCTAGCTCCATGTCCACACCCAGTGGTGGAAAAAGTATCCAATTGTGATACTTGAGTAAAAGTATAGTTACCTTAATAGAAAGTTGCTCAAGTGAAAGTAAAGTCACCCAGTAAAATACCACTTGAGTAAAAATCTAAAAGTTATTGGTTCTAAATATACTTAAAAGTCAAAAGTAAATGTAATTGCTAAAATATACTTAAGTATTTAAAAATGAAAAGTAAAATAATAAATAATTTCATATTAAGGCAGACTTGTTAAAATTAGTTATTTTGATCAAATGAAAGCATACATGTTTGTTTTATTAACAAGGAATAACGAGCAGAAAGCCGAAGTCACAGACTGTTTCCAAACTCATTCATTCAGGCTCTCTACAAAGAACTCGTTACAGGCCACTGTCAGCACAGCAACCAAGATGACAAACTTTCTTGTTTTTAGAATGTACAGATATCTAGGTGCACACTCAAACATTGCTATGCATTTGTGTTTAGGGAATCCACCAGATCAGAGGCACTAGGGATGCGTGAATTTGACCAATTTCCTGTCCTGCTAAGCATTCCGAATGTATGGAGTAAAAAGTACATTATTTTCTTTAGGAATGTAGTGAAGTCAAATTAAAAGTTGTCAAAAAAATAAATACTAAAGTACAGATACCCCCAAACACAAATTAAGTAGTACTTAAGTACTACACCACTGTCTAAACCTTGGTTAAACCCTAACCGTATCCACTAGCTTCATCTCCACACCCCGGCCGAACCCTAACCCTAGCCCTAACCCTTAACCATAATCACAATCACTTACTGTTCTCAACTTTAAGGCTAACTTAAAGGCTACTTATGTTTAGTTACTTTCAGGCCTGGACACAGATATGACTTTGGTTCCGGTTGGGACTCTGAAGTTTGAGAGTGATAATGGTTTGAGAAGTATATAGATGACACAGCAATGACTCACATCAAGTTGGAGGACTGTTTGCTGATCATATAAAGGCAACTGGAATTGAAATCAGAACTGAAAGCTATCGCTACTTTAGAAGAGTGAGAATGAAATAGAATACACACACACACACTGTTAAGCCAAAATGTTTCATGAGTAATCCTCTCCATTTTTAAGTAGATACAAAGTTGATGCTCGCTCAGATGCAACACACACAACCAAAAACACACACTCAGAGAGAGAGAGAGAGAGAGAGAGAGAGAGAGAGAGAGAAAGAGAGAGACTCTGCTATCTCCTAGCAGATATGTCTGCTATGGCTTGATAAATGGATGAATCCCTGTAATCTATTTTCATTTGTTCCTCTTTCTAGTCTTTCCAGTTATTCCCTGCAAACAAACATTTGTCGTTAGGACGTCCCAGGAACATCACGAAATGTTTGCCTAAAGTCATCAGAACGTTGTGTCATGGTCCTGTGGAGGTTTTGTCTATTTCCCAGTTAGTTCCTGAAACATCCCCAAGGACAATTTTAGGACATTCTCAGGACGTTGTGTCATGGTTGCGTGGAGGTTTTTTGTCTAGTTCCCGGTTCATTCCAGGGACATCCCCAATTATGTTTATAGGACATGTTTTTAAAGTTTTGTCATGGTCCCTTGCATGTTGATGTCTAGTACACTTTTGTCCCCAAGGACATTTATAGGACGTTCTTAGAACGTTCTGTCATGTTTTCCTGAAGATTTTGTCTAGTTCCCCGCTTGTTCCGGGGACGTCACCTGATGGTGGCGAAGAAACGCCCCCCCCCCCCCCTCCCAAAAAAAACATTCCGCCCAGGGCACACACACCCTAGTTTCATTACACATCACCCCTTGTTATTACTGCCAAGCCCATTAAGGCCCTGGTTGGTGAACCACTGATCCATTCACAACTCTTTGTCTGTTTGTTAGGGAATGTCTTCAACTTACATACAGTACATATTAAAATAGGCTTGCCTTATATCACCTCAGACTAGCTTCAACATGATGAATTCCTACACTCTTAGAAAAAAATTGGTACGGTATTGTTCCCTGGGGTACAAAAATATCACAATATGCATAACGTACCTTCAGGTAGGAGGTACACATATCATCTCACATGGTACTGTTTGGTACCTTTTAGGTACATATGCAGATAGTGTAGTATAATTGTTTCCCAACATGCTCTATACAGGTAGATTTAAACAAATATATCATCTACAGCACCAGTCAAAAGTTTGTAAACACCTACTCGTTCAAGGGTTTTTCCTTATTTTTACTATTTTCTACATCAAAACTAAGAAATAACACATATGGAATCATGTAGTAACCAAAAAGGTGTTAAACTAATAAAAAATATCTTAGATTTGAGCTTCTTCAAAGTAGTCACCCTTTGCCTTGATGACAGCTTTGAACACTCTTGGCATTCTCTCATCCAGCTTCATGAGGAATGCTTCTCCAACAGTCTTGAAGGAGTTCCCACATATGCTGAGCACTTGATGGCTGCTTTTCCTTCACTCTGCGGTCCATCTCATCCCAAACCATCTCAATTTGGTTGAGGTCGGGTGATTGTGGAGGCCAGGTCATCTGATACAGCACTCCATCGCTCTCCTTGGTCAAATAGCCCTTACATAGCCTGGAAGTGTGTTTTGAGTCATTGTCCTGTTGAAAAACAAATACTAAGCGCAAACCAGATGGGATCAAATCAAACGTTATTGGTCACATTTAGCAGATGTTATTGAGGGTGTAGCGAAGTTCTTGTGTTCCTAGCTCCAACAGTGCAGTAATATCTAACAATTCACAACAAAACACACAAATCTAAAAGTAAAAGAATGGAATTAAGAAATATATAAATATTAGGATGAGCGACGTTGGAGTGACATCGACTAAAATACAGTAGAATAGAATACAGTATATACGTATGAAATTAGTAAAGCAGTATGTAAACATGATTAAAGTGACTAGTGTTCCATTATTAAAGTTACCAGTGATTCCTTGTCTATGTATATAGGACAGCAGTCTCTAAGGTGCTGGGTTGAGTAACCAGGTGGTAGCTGGCTATTTAACAGTCTGATGGCCTTGAGATAAAAGCTGTTTTTCAGTCTCTCGGTCCCAGCTTTGATGCACCTGTACTGACCTCGCCTTCTGGATGGTAGCGTGGTGAACAGGCAGTGGCTCGAGTGATTGATGACTTTGATGATCTTTTTGGCCTTCCTATGACAATGGGTGCTGTAGGTGTCCTGGAGGACATGCAGTGTGCCCTCCATCCTCTGGAGAGCCCTGCGGTTGCAGGCGGTGCAGTTGCCATATCAGGTGGTGATACAGGACAGGATAATCTCAATTGTGCGCATGTAAAAGTTTGTGAGGGTCTTAGGGGCTAAGCCAAATTTCTTCAGTCTCCTGAGGTTGAAGAGGTGCTTTACGCCTTCTACACCAGACTGTCTGTGTGTCGAGGACCATTTCAGATCGTCAGTGATGTGTACGCCGAGGAACTTGAAGCTTTCCACCTTCTAGGAGGGGTGCGTCACTTGAGTGGGTTGAGTCACTGATGTGATCTTCCTGTCTGGGTTGGCGCCCCCCCTTGGGTTGTGCCGTGGCGGAGATCTTTGTGGGCTATACTCGGCCTTGTCTCAGAATGGTAAGTTGATGGTTGAAGGTATACCTCTAGTGGTGTGGGGGCTGTGCTTTGGCAAAGTGGGTGGGGTTATATACCTGTTTGGCCTTGTCCGGGGGTATCATCGGATGGGGCCACAGTGTCTCCTGACCCCTCCTGTCTCAGCCTCCAGTATTTATGCTGCAGTAGTTTATGTGTCGGGGGGCTAGGGTCAGTTTGTTATATATGGAGTACTTCTCCTGTCTTATCCGGTGTCCTGTGTGAATTTAAGTATGCTCTCTCTCTAATTTCTCTTTCTCTCTTTATTTCTCTTTGAGGACCTGAGCCCTAGGACCATGCCTCAGGACTACCTGACATGATGACTCCTTGCTGTCCGTCCACCTGGCCGTGCTGCTGCTCCAGTTTCAATTGTTCTGCCTGCGGCTATGGTATCCTGACCTGTTCACCGAACGTGCTACCTGTTCCAGACCTGCTGTTTTCAACTCTCTAGAGACAGCAGGAGTGGTAGAGATACACTTAAAGATCGGCTATGAAAAGCCAACTGACATTTACTCCTGAGGTGCTGACTTGCTGCACCCTCGACAACTATGAACATTTGAACATCTTGGCCATGTTCTGTTATATTCTCCACCCGGCATAGCCAGAAGAGGACTGGCCACCCCTCATAGCCTGGTTCCTCTCTAGGTTTCTTTCAAGGTTTTGGCCTTTCTTGGGAGTTTTTCCTAGCCACCGTGCTTCTACACCTGAATTGCTTGCTGTTTGGGGTTTTAGGCTGGGTTTCTGTACAGCACGTTGAGATATCAGCTGATGTACGAAGGGCTATGTAAATACATTTGATTTGATTTGATTCTCCACTGGGTTCCTGTCAATATGGATAAGCGTGCTCCCTCTGCTTTTTCCTGAAGTCCATGATCAGCTCCTTCATTTTGTTGACGTTGAGGGAGAGATTATTTTCCTGGCACCACTGCACCAGGGCCCTCACCTCCTCCCTGTAGGCTGTCTCATCATTGTTGGTAATCAGGCGTACTATGGTGTGTTGTCTGCAAACCTAATGATTGAGTTGGAGGCTAGTGTGGCCACACAGTCATGGGTGAACAGGGAGTATAGGAGGGGGCTGAGCACGCACCCTTGTGGGGTCCCTGTGTTGAGGATCGGTGATGTGGAGGAGTTGTTTCCTACCTTCAGACCCAGGGCCCGAGCTTGATGATGAGCTTGTAGGGTACTATGGCGTTGAATGCTGAGCTGTAGTCAATAAACAGCATTTTTACATAGGTATTCCTCTTGTCCAGATGGGATAGGGCAGCGTGCAGTACGATGGTGATTGCATCGTCTTTGGATCTATTGCGGCGGTAAGCAAATTGAAGTGGGTCTAGGGTGTCAGGTAAGGTAGAGGTGATATGATCATTAACTAGCCTCTCAAAGCACTTCATGATGACAGAAGTGAGTGCTATGGGGCGATATAGTCATTTAGTTCAGTTCCTTTGCTTTCTTGGGTACAGGAACATTAGTGGACATCTTGAAGCAAGTGGAGACAGCAGACTGTGATAAGGAGAGATTGAATATGTGTCTAAACACTCCATCCAGCCGGACTGTGAATGCTCTGAGGACTCGGCTAGGGATGCCGTCTGGGGGGGGGGGGGGTTAACACGCTTAAGTGTCTTATCACGTCGGCCACAGAGAATAAGAGCCCACAGTCCTTGGGAGCGGGCCACGTCGATGGCACTGTGTTATCCTCAAAGCGGGCGAAGAAGGTGTTTAGCTTGTCTGGGAGGAAGACATCGGGTTCCGCAACGTGGCTGGTTTTCCCTTTCTAATCCGTGATTGTCTGTAGACCCTGCCACACACGTCTTGTATCTGAGCCATTGAATTGCAACTCTACTTTGCCTTTGTACTGACATTTTGCCTGTTAGATTGCCTTACAGAGGGAACAACTACACTGTATTTGACCATATTCCCAGTCACCTTGCCTTGGTTAAATATGGGTGGTTCGCGCATTCAGTTTAGCGAGAATGCTGCCATCTATCCACGGTTTCTGGTTTGGGTAGGTTTTAATAGTCGTAGTGGGAACAACATCCCCTATACACTTCTGGATGAAATCAGTCAACGTGTACATGTATACATCAATGTTATTGTCCGAGGCTACCAGGAACATATCCCAGTCTGCGTGATCATAACAATCTTGAAGCATGGATTCCGATTGATCAGACCAGTGTTGAATAGACCTTAGCAAGGGTACTTCCTGTTTGAGTTTCTGTTTATAGGAAGGAGGAGCAAATTGGAGATGTGATCTGATTTGACGAAGGGAGGAAGGGCCTTGTAGGCATCCCGGAAGAGGGAATAGCAGTGGTCAAGTGTTGTCCCAGCGCAAGTACTACAGTTAATGTGATTATAGAACGGCTTTAATAAATGCGGCCTCAGAATGTGTGGTTTCCAGTTTGCATAAAGTCCAGTGTAGTTCCTTGAGGGTCATCGTGGTATCGGCTTGAGGGGGAATATACACGGCTGTGACTATAACCAAAGGAGTATCGCTGCAGAATGCTGTGGTAGCACTGCTGGTTAAGTGCGCCTTGAATTCTAAACAGCAAAGCAACCCAACACTATCACACCTCCTCCACCATGCTTCACAGTGGGAACCACACATGCAGAGATCATCCGTTCACCTACTTTGCGTCTTACAAAGACACATCGGTTGGGACCAAAAATCTCAAATTTGAACTCATAAGACCAAAGGACAAATTTCCATTGTGTCCATTGCTCATGTTTCTTGGCCCTAGCAAGTCTCTTCTTATTATTGGTGTCCTTTAGTAGTGGTTTCTTTGCAGAAATTCAACCACGAAGCCTTTGAACTTTGTGAGACATTTATTTGGCCTGCAATTTCTTAGACTGGTAACTCTAATCAACTTATCCTCTTCAGCAGAGGTAACTCTGGGTCTTCCTTTCCTGCGGCGGTCCTCATGAGAGCCAGTTTCATCATAGCGCTTGATGGTTTTTGTGACTGCACTTGAAGAAACTTTCTTGAAATGTTCTTGATTGACTGACCTTCATGTCTGAAAGTAATGATGGGCTGTTCTTGCCATAATATGGACTTGGTCTTTTACCAAATAGGGCTATCTTCTGTATACCACCCCTACCTTGTCACAACACAACTGATTGGCTCAAACGCATGAACTTTTAGGCACACCTGTAATTGAAATGCATTCCAGGTGATTACCTCATGAAGCTGGTTGAGAGAATGCCAAGAGTGTGCAAAGCTGTCATCAAGGCATCAATATATTTTTATTTGTTTAACACTTTTTTGGTTACTACATGATTCCATATGTGTTATTTCATAGTTTTGATGTCTTAACTATTATTCTACAATATAGAATATATATATTTTTTAATGGAATGAGTGTGTCCAAACTTTTGACTGGTACTGTATATATGTGTGTGTGTGTGTGTGTGTGTGTGTGTGTGTGTGTGTGTGTGTGTGTGTGTGTGTGTGTGTGTGTGTGTGTGTGTGTGTGTGTGTGTGTGTGTGTGTTTTCATGTAAATTGATTGAGTAATTAATCTTATACTACACAAAGATAAATTTTTCTAAACTAATCCAATCAGTTAGTTACATTTTTTGCACCCATTACTGAAATGGTTGTTCCAGTTTAAATGGCTAATGTGTCCTCACAATGTTCCTAATCCTGGTAGTCATTCTGAATGCAGGTTGTGTGGGAATAAAAATTCCAACTGTTGGATATCCTAACTCTGGCTGGATTCCGATGTGAATTACACATCATTTTGCAAGCCAATATAATGTGACCTGCAGGTAGGGTTGCAAAATTCTGGTAACTTTCACAAATTTCCTACGTTTTCCAAAAATCCCAGTTGAAAGATTCTAACAATGTGGAAACAAAGCTTCCTGAAGCATTGAGGTTTTCTATCCAAAAGTGTCGAAAACAGATTCATTACTCGAGGCTATGATCAACACAGTGTACACTAGTGGCACCTGGTGGTGCAAAGAATTTAGAACAGCCAAATTATTAAAGATGACGTCCCACACACCGTAGGGTGTGCGCAGTGTAGCCTTTTTATCTTCTACCAAACCAATCAGGTGGTTGTTCGCCGAAACTAAGCATTGGACGTCATTGAGCACGTGCATCTGATAAAGTGATACAGGCATCAGCACACTGCTTCGAAGTACACTGCTTAGCAATTTCGATGCACGCTTCGGAGCTCTGGCATCAAACGTCACTAGAAGATTCCTGGAAATGGGAGGGAATAACCAATAAATCTGGAATACTTCTACCAGGATTTCTCTGGATTTGGGAAAAGTTACTGCTTGCAGGCCTGATGTGACCTGTAAACCATGACATTCCGGCAACTGTATTAAGGTAAAATTAGGCCTCAAAATAAGGCCTTATGATATATGTAATACATTGTCAAAAATTGTTATATTTTAATGATAACTTACACTTAAGAACTCACTTGGTGAAGGCCACAGGACTGAAAACGAATGAATTCAACAACCATGTCTCTATCACTAACACATGCAGACATGGGGGTAACTCCACAATTCACTTGAAAGGCACACTAGGAAATTACATTGGAGGTGTGGCTAAATGGGGTGTAGTTTTCAGTTAAGTTATTCTTGGCCACCTACAGTTGGAAGTGTTGTGTGTTTAAGTGGTCTAGGGTACAGGTTCATTTTTGCCACTGTTAAGGAATGGTGTTGTCACTGTGGTGGTCCCCTTTAAAGGATGAATGTACCTTTTCTAAAAGCACACTTTTGTACCTGTGGACCTTATGTAAGAAAGGTACTATCTGAGGGATGTCCTTTTCTTTAGGAACAAATCTAAAAAGAAAAAAAAGACCTTGTGGTCTCGTGTCACTATTCTCCCAGTTCTGAATATTGTATTCTATGTTACATGTTCTGTGTTGTGAATTCCAGGAGGTAAGATAGTCTTGGCTGCCATAGTAACTAACACTGGCTTGTTTATCCGGAAGCCTAGCTATCTACCACCCTTGAGGGCATGGTGGTTTGTGTGTGTGTGTGTGTGTGTGTGTGTGTGTGTGTGTGTGTGTGTGTGTGTGTGTGTGTGTGTGTGTGTGTGTGTGTGTGTGTGTGTGTGTGTGTGTGTGTGTGTGTGTGTGTGTGTCTAGGCCCCACTGTGGGGGTACTGAGGGGGTTTTGATGTAACAGCTGCTGGATATGAAACACTCTAATGGATAACAACAAAGCCCATTTCACAGCCAACGGAGCAACAGGGAAACAATATTGGCTTGCTCTTGGTGGCCTCCCACTGTGGAAATGTGCCTCTCAATGTTCAACTTCCACCAGCTCTAGTTGAAAGACACATCACTCAAAATGTAAACACTGTAGACCTACACAGTACGCACTCTCTTTGAAAACGAAGCCTACATCAATATGGCCACATGCAAGAGGCTAGTAACATTGTATTTACCTAACATGTGTATATGCTGCTAATTGGATACTGCAGAGCGAAGACAACCCACACACAATTTGGCGGAGTACATGTTGATTGGTGTAGGGTGGCCTCTGTCACCTGTTATCTACTACGTTTAATGACATTGTTCTTTTATGGTCTCAAATACAAGAGCGGCAGTGTGTGTGTGTGTGTGTGTGTGTGTGTGTGTGTGTGTGTGTGTGTGTGTGTGTGTGTGTGTGTGTGTGTGTGTGTGTGTGTGTGTGTGTGTGTGTTACTAATTTACATGTGACTCATCTCATATTTATTTTCTTATTCGTATTAATGGCAGCTGATGAATTATTTAGTCAGCTTTTCTACTTCCCTGCAGGGTCAGACTGCAGGCCACTTCCCAAATACCAAACACACACACACATACACACACACACACTTATCTCCATGTGAATAGATTACCTCTCTCAGGAAGGCCTCACGCTGAGAGACTCCTGACCTTGCTGACGAGGGAACTCTGGGAGGAGATGACATCATAAGACGAGGATGAGCTCAGGCCTTCTGAAGGGTGGCAATTAAACTCCCCCCAAATAATTACGTTTGCACTTATTGTAACTAAAACACTGAAAGGTTTTGCTAAAACTTTTAAATGTTTGGGGGTTTTGTGAGAAAAAAAACGTAAGAATTTAAATGAAAATCGCAATGTTTTAACAAGCTGAACAAGCCCTTTACAGTTTTTTTCAATTGCTAACATGCATTGGTCAAAACTGAAGTAACGCTGTCAAAACTCTTCACACAGTCAGCGAAACAGAAGTGTATGTGGACCAAACTGTGAATAATATTTCATTGCTTTCACACTCTTTTCTCATTCATACTCCACCACCTGCAAAACTATTTATTTGCAGCACGTTTTCAAATGTGAGCACACTGTTTCCAAAACTGTTAAAAACACATTCAAAACAGAACGATGGCAAATGTCGTGTGTCGTGGAAATTTCCTCTATTTACCAAATCATGGGAGCAAACCACACACACACGTCAGAGTTAGTTATAAAAGTCCATCTTTAATTATATGAGCTCTTATCACAATCCTGTGACTCTCAGATAAATTCAGTGTCTCCCAGTGGATTCTCTGAGAGCCCCCTTACAATGCAACTGAGTTCCTTTAATAGCAAAGACACCCATAGTCAGACAGCATAGACATAATTCATCGTTCAGCTTTGTCTCCTTTCCCAAACCCCAGAACCATAAACCAAATCCTCCATATCAACAGGCATATATCAAATGGTCATTTATATACAACCCACTCTAAATACAAACTCCTGGACAAACTCACGGAGAGGAGGGTGAGGCTATAGGTTAAGATAGAAACGAAATAAGAGGGAGCATAGAATGATTCCAGACACTGCAACCCTTCTTTCCCCACTAGAAAAGGTAGGGAGTAAAAGATATGTTTACACATGATGACACTTTGACCTCTCCCCTCTCAGCGGCCCATGCAACTTAGTTTTGACATAGAACAGATAACTGCAACCTCACCACAGAATTACACAAAAATACCATTCTGATGAGAAGTAACTTACACACATTTGATGAATATTAAACAGCTTACAAATGTTACCAACAAATTCTGATCCTTCCACGACATTCCCCTCTCGGGACTAAGTCCCTTTTGAAGAATCAGAATATTAATTACATACTCAATATTTTAACATTCAAATCCCCTTAATGTCAAATACCTTAGCTTATATGTAAGCTTTCTCCCTTCTGAAACTAAGATTACAACCCTTATTCTACAAGACAAACTTGCACATGTTTTAATAACACAGAATAATCCATTTGAGGAAAAATAAAAACATAACATATTTATGCTCTTTAAGTTACATGAGAACCAGTGTCTAAACACAGGCCTCCTCACAACATATAGGACAGAGTTCCCTCTAAGTCCTCATGCTCAGAAATATACTCAGGAATAGAGAATAGGGCAGTGAAATCATTCATATTACAAATCATAAGTAACAACCCAACTATTCATCCAACATTCCTCAGTGATTCAAATGGGTCATTATCACTTAAAGTAAAAACCTCAATTTAACACACATCACTATTAGCACATTTACATACAGTATAATTATCCCATAATTCTACTATTAACTTTTTTAAACATGATTATAATACAGATCAGTATCTCAATGCATTCTTAATCTAAATTACTACAATGATACCACAAAAGTATAAACAATTTTAATGGCACAGTTTGATTAAACCCCCCTTACACAGGCACGGCATCTTCTGGCATCTTCGTTTTTCTTCAGATAGCTTTACAGTTCAAAATGGACGGCCCATGATAATGTCCCAATTTCAATGTCTCATCTTTACCACTCATGTCTTGTCCATTCGTCAACCAATATACCAGCATCACAAGAAAATGTTAGAACAGATCTTTCTCCATGATCACTCCAAGTGGACTCATCACAGTATGACAGAACCATGAAAGAAAAGCAGTTGATAGCTTAGATCTGATACTGTACACCAATTTCTGGCTTGGTTCTTTTCTCTCGGTAGAAGTGGTTTGGAAACTCGGTAGAAGTGGTTTGGAAAGCCTCCTTCAATGCCTTTGTCTCTCTTCTTCAGCCAGGTAGAGGGGGTTTTGAGGTACACACACCATTCGGTCCAAATGATCTTTTCCATGCATTAAGATACCGTCTGATGTCACTTTTCATGATAACCTCGAAAGAACAGATCAGAACAACAGTTTAGTTCAGTTCATTAACTACATGATAAATGATTACTTTTACCAATTATTCTTAACACACATATCTAAACATATTTCACCGAGAATATCAAAACATTCTATTGAAACTATTCTTTCAAATTGGTTTATACTCCCCATCTCACTGTCAACTCCATCGTAGAGCCAAGGATCAAGAAATTAGACCTATATCTCTCGGGAATAGAACAAAACAAACACAACAATACAATACACTCAACAATACAATAAACTCAACAATAGAATACACTCATTCACATATCACTTCAATTGTATAACTTCAATTCAAACCCTCAAAAAACTGAATCCTCCCCCATGTTTTACACACATCTCTCCGTATGAGAGTAATGTAAAACAAAACTTCAGCTAACCTAATCAAATTAAAATCACTAAACTGAAAAAAAACTCCACAAAGAAAAATTATTTAACCCCTATGGTCATAGGAAAATAGACTTAAAGCAGCATACCCCTAGTTAAAAGCAATGCCCTACTCCCTCTTCACACTGGTCCAAATTACACATATGGATAAGAAACATATTTACCAATTACACAAATTATTTTGAAAGCAGTATTACAAATGACCATAATTTCATTATGCAAATGGGTTTCCAATGCGGGTGATCAAGCCACAACGGAAAGTCATCAGAAGGTCATAGGTTATACGAAACCCTCCAAAGCAGTGTTTTGCACTACATGAAACAATTTGCAGACTATAATCAACTAGTTCCCAACATTTTCGTATTTCCATGTTCCCAGAACATTCCTTTATCAAAATAATTTGCGTGTGTAATGAAAAGTCAGAAAATAAAATAAAAGTGCCCCTATAATACCTTTGCACTACAACAAAAAACTTCCCGGCCCCCTCCAAATGTGGTAGTTTATGGCCTCCACTTCACTCACTCTCCCCAAGAGTATCGTCCCTGGACACATTCCAGAGAGAGACAGTGAAATATCCATTTTCCCGGAGAAAACACAAAAACACTTATTATTCATTTACACTACATCGATTCAAAAACTCAAACGTGAAACTATAAACCAAACGTAACGATAATTCCACTGTACCTCAAATCATTAATCATAAGTTTTAATCAAATCAATGTATATGTATGATACAATGTTTAATTAACTTAAATCAACTCCTAAAAAAACTCTTAATCAGCAACCTAATAATTTCAATCTGTTGATATAAATGTAGTAAAAACCAATCCTGATTTTTTTTTAAACAAATCTAAAATCCTTCAAAAGTCGGTGCTGTCTCATCATCGTAAAAATACAAATAAACTTCTTCTTTTTTTCCCACTGATATCCACAAATGTCAATACTGTTCAGCACATCCATTAATGATCTTCCTTTAGTCTGTACAGGGTCTGAAATTCCAATGTATGCAGATGATACATTGATAAATTCATGCAAATAACAGACTACACAAGAACTCACTACTATAATGATTCAGATGACAAAATTGCTCAGAGACTCATGTGTACAACTCAATAAAATAAAACACAGTCTGCATGTTCCTCAAAAAACAAGTACTACTAAAAAGCTCCTGGTGGTATCTGATTTTAAGTGCCAAGGCATCATACTTGATTCCAACCTCTCTTTTAAAAAGCAAATTATAAAGGAACTCAGATACAATATTCAACCTAGCTAATTTCCCAAAACATATGAAATTGTTTTGACTATTGCGGTAACAACGCTATAATTAAAATCTATGATACTCCCCCACTTAACATACTAGTTTACTAGTTTGGCCCAATCTTGCTTTTCAACATTCATACCCATTCAGTCTTCTGTCAACAGGTTGGCGTACTATTCCATCCAGCAACCCTCTTTAATGACCTGACATTGTTCCATATAATGGAAACATACCATAACGTTAGACTTTCCTGCTCAAATTAACTGGTGTTACTTAAACAATCAAACCAAGAATCAATAACCATCAGAATCTATCCTTACGATGTTTTATGATTCAGACATACAGTCTCCCAATTCTCATAGCCTAATACAGTAAATATTAACGCCACAAATCTATGATGCCCACCTAGAGAATCAGTTGCTAGAAATACAGAAAAAAAATGTACCTGAACAACGGTCAAAACAATTAGAGTAAGGTTATTGTATATTCAAACTAATAACGCAAATGTACGTTATTCTACAACAATCTACCTGCCTCCAGCAACTTTCCCTGACAATTAGTAGCCAACATAACAACTAACTCTCTTCCATACTTTCAACTAAACTTTCCTACTTCTTTTTCCCCCAGTGGGCAAAAATATAACCCCTCTCATTTCAACGTTTTTCCCTTACCTCTATCGTAAGATTAAAACCCAACTTTATAACTTCCTCTTCTGTTCTCCACACTTATGAAATGTATCCTGTTTCTTTAAAAATAACACACGCAGCGCTAAAATTATAACATGCGTCAGTCAATCTATAAGAATGAAAAACATTTCGGTAACCACTTTCCTATCGCCATTCTCTCCCCGCTATCATTTAGAATTTCTTTAACTTAGGTAACTGTCTTCTCTATTGAAACAGTAATTTAAATACGACCCAATTCTCAATACATTATTCCGGCAGATCATTTAGTGAACAGACATCGTCTTGCATCGGAATTCGCTTCGTTATTATTTTAAATTGAATTAGTCTATCAATTTAACCTAAACAATCTATTGAAAACGTTCAATTTATCTCTTATACAAACACTAGCGACCATAACTTTCCAGGCAAACATTCAAATAGATTATTTACAATCAAAAACTCTGAATTAAGCCAGCGCCATGACTGGGAATGGAACCGGGCCTCCCGCGTGGCATGCGAGAATTCTACCACTGAACCACTAATGCTATTCCGGATATAAACCCCATTTACAAAGTAAAATCAAAACACGTCACTATCGGTAATTCCCAGAAGAATAATAGCCCAATTTTAATAGTACAAACGTTACTCCAGCTATGATTCTCAAATTCCAGCCATGATTCTCAAATTCCAAATTACACATATTAGCAATCAAAGAATAAAATCGACACTAATGACTAGGAAGCAGATATTGCGCCTTTTAATTAAAAGTAGATTATGTTTACTTATGCAACGTATTCCAATTACTTTACTACATCACATTAATCACGCAATGATAATTAGCTTGATGGAAAACCTTAGGCTTTGTACAACATTATAAATTACATCGAGCATCCCTCGAATTCTCTTTAACTTTATGGAAAACAGGTTATTCAATAAATCCCGCAACTTCTCTCATACTGGGAAGAAAAAATTATAACATGTTCAGACCTTAAGGGCAGTTTAATTTAACATGTTTCACCCAGACGGAGATAATCCAATATGCGTTCTATAGTTACATCGTTAGGGTAAGATAACCAAAAGTGGACACACTCTAATCAGTTTCTAGAGCTCAATTTCCCAGATGTTGTAGATTATTTTAATAGTGCTTAAAAACTTAATCTTTATCAAATGATCCATTTAAGATATCAACTCAAAACCTACGTATGTCTACACGAATGGGTGGTTTAAATTGTATCTAATCATTCTCCGCATTACTTTATACACACATACCATTTATCATAATTTCTAATAATTCACAGAATCCATATAAAACTTTTAAAATCTTAGGTACTCACACAGAACTTTCAGGATCATCCACACAGGATTGGTCAGATGTTCACACAGAACTTTCAGGATCATCCACACAGGATTTGTTCAGATTTTCACATAGAACTTTTCAGACGTCCACACAGGACATCAAAAGGTTTTCCCACACAGAGTCAACCCTATCCTGCTCACACAGAACGGTCCGACAACTATTACATACTCACACAGAGTAATCCTAAAGCATACCTGGCTAGCACATTTAAAATAATTGGAATTCGCCACATCTGAGGGTCACTTAGACCAATCACACAGACACACAGAATGAGGTCCTTCTTCCAATAGGGCTTCACCAAGTGCCGTGTTTCACCTAGAACACACAGACCCCCTGACCCCCTGGCCCATCACCCCGACAGACCTCACCAAATCCCCACTGTGATTCAGTGTCAGGAGGGCTCTTGGTCACTGGCAACCGGACAGCGCAGAGTATCTTTTGAGTCCACTAAACCCCCAGATTACTCTCCTCTGACTCGGCCCTGCTTACGCCGCCAAGGTGCCTCCTTATAAAGGAATTGACGCTCAGAGTATACGTAACAGGCATAATTTAAAAACTCGACTTCAAATCTGTGTGTGGTTCGCTCACCTTTTTCTTTAAAATAAAACTCAGTTCGAGATGTGGTATCCACTCGGCTCGCTTCCTCTTAGATCAAAGGTTGGTCCATCTGCTTCGTTCCCGAAGTGTGGTTCTCCCTGAGATCCCAAGTTTAGGGATCCCTCGTGCACGATTTATTTACCTAGATCGTAGGAACGGTCACCGAGTGAAGATTCACATCCCCTCCTCGTCGCCAAATGTCGTGGAAATTTCCTCTATTTACCAAATCATGGGAGCAAACCACACACACACGTCAGAGTTAGTTATAAAAGTCCATCTTTAATTATATGAGCTCTTATCACAATCCTGTGACTCTCAGATAAATTCAGTGTCTCCCAGTGGATTCTCTGAGAGCCCCCTTACAATGCAACTGAGTTCCTTTAATAGCAAAGACACACATAGTCAGACAGCATAGACATAATTCATCGTTCAGCTTTGTCTCCTTTCCCAAACCCCAGAACCATAAACCAAATCCTCCATATCAACAGGCATATATCAAATTGTCATTTATATACAACCCACTCTAAATACAAACTCCTGGACAAACTCACAGAGAGGAGGGTGAGGCTATAGGTTAAGATAGAAACGAAATAAGAGGGAGCATAGAATGATTCCAGACACTGCAACCCTTCTTTCCCCACTAGAAAAGGTAGGGAGTAAAATATATGTTTACACATGATGACACTTTGACCTCTCCCCTCTCAGCGGCCCATGCAACTTAGTCTTGACATAGAACAGATAACTGCAACCTCACCACAGAATTACACAAAAATACCATTCTGATGAGAAGTAACTTACACACATTTGATGAATATTAAACAGCTTACAAATGTTACCAACAAATTCTGATCCTTCCACGACACGTGCATTTCTGCAATAACCAGATTGAAACATATAGAAAATCCAGCAGAATATTTAATCATTCTTAACACAGCTGATTGTAATTTCAGCTGAAAGCCGACCCAAGTATCCTGCTTTTAGTCTCGTTACCAAACAGACAAAAGAGGACGGCTTCGGAATGATTTAGTTTGGAAACATGGGTCGAAGAAAACAGGTTGGTGGGGAAAGAAGAGCGGCAGGGAGAGGGAGAATGTGTGGAGGACAAAGGAGAGGAAGACCAAGAGCGGTGGTCTCTGATGAGACAAGGGCCACAATTATTGAACATGTTGTAAACCATGGTCTCTCTTTGAAAGAGGCCGGTTTAAGGGTGCAACCAAATCTGCAGGGTTGAACAGTTGCATCAATAGTACGAATTTTCCTGCAAAACAACAGGTAAGATGTGCATCATTCAATGACCAGATGCGTAGAAAATTGCCATTGGTAATGGTAATGGTAATGGTAATGGTAATGGGAATTGGCAACAATACAATAAAACTGCAGGAAATTTGGGACAGAGTGCTGGCAGACAATATCACGTGTGGGAATGTGAATCCGGTCAGCACAACGACAATATCGCGTGTGGGAATGTGAATACGGTCAGCACAACGACAATATCACTTGTGGGAATGTGAATACGGTCACCACAACGACAATATCACTTGTGGGAATGTGAATACGGTCAGCACAACGACAATATCGCGTGTGGGAATGTGAATCCGGTCACCACAACGACAACATGTGGGAATGTGAATCCGGTCACCACAACGACAATATCACGTGTGGGAATGTGAATACGGTCACCATAACGACAACATGTGGGAATGTGAATCCGGTCACCACAACGACAATATCGCGTGTGGGAATGTGAATCCGGTCACCACAACGACAACATGTGGGAATGTGAATCCGGTCACCACAACGACAATATCGCGTGTGGGAATGTGAATCCGGTCACCACAACGACAACATGTGGGAATGTGAATTCGGTCACCACAACGACAACATGTGGGAATGTGAATACGGTCACCACAACGACAACATGTGGGAATGTGAATCCGGTCACCACAACGACAACATGTGGGAATGTGAATACGGTCACCACAACGACAACATGTGGGAATGTGAATACCACAACGACAACATGTGGGAATGTGAATACGGTCACCACAACGACAACATGTGGGAATGTGAATCCGGTCACCACAACGACAATATCGCGTGTGGGAATGTGAATACGGTCACCACAACGACAACATCACGTGTGGGAATGTGAATCCGGTCACCACAACGACAATATCACTTGTGGGAATGTGAATACGGTCACCACAACGACAACATGTGGGAATGTGAATCCGGTCACCACAACGACAATATCGCGTGTGGGAATGTGAATCCGGTCACCACAACGACAATATCGCTGTGGGAATGTGAATCCGGTCACCACAACGACAATATCGCTGTGGGAATGTGAATACGGTCACCACAACGACAACATCACGTGTGGGAATGTGAATCCGGTCAGCACAACGACAATATCATGTGGGAATGTGAATCCGGTCAGCACAACGACAATATCACGTGGGAATGTGAATCCGGTCACCACAACGACAATATCACGTGTGGGAATGTGAATCCGGTCAGCACAACGACAATATCACGTGTGGGAATGTGAATCCGGTCAGCACAACGACAATATCACGTGTGGGAATGTGAATCCGGTCACCACAACGACAATATCGCGTGTGGGAATGTGAATACGGTCACGTGTGGGAATGTGAATCCGGTCACCACAACGACAATATCACTGTGGGAATGTGAATCCGGTCACCACAACGACAATATCACGCTGTGGGAATGTGAATCCGGTCACACAACGACAATATCACTGTGGGAATGTGAATACGGTCACCACAACGACAATATCACGTGTGGGAATGTGAATCCGGTCAGGTGACAACATGTGGGAATGTGAATCCGGTCACCACAACGACAATATCGCGTGTGGGAATGTGAATCCGGTCACCACAACGACAATATCGCTGTGGGAATGTGAATCCGGTCACCACAACGACAATATCGCTGTGGGAATGTGAATACGGTCACCACAACGACAATATCACGTGTGGGAATGTGAATCTGGTCAGCACAACGACAACATGTGGGGAATGTGAATACGGTCAGCACAACGACAATATCACTTGTGGGAATGTGAATACGGTCACCACAACGACAATATCACTTGTGGGAATGTGAATACGCTCAGCACAACGACAATATCGCGTGTGGGAATGTGAATACGGTCAGCACAACGACAATATCGCGTGTGGGAATGTGAATCCGGTCACCACAACGACAACATGTGGGAATGTGAATCCGGTCACCACAACGACAATATCACGTGTGTGTGAATGTGACGGTCACCACAACGACAACATGTGAATGTGAATCCGGTCACCACAACGACAATATCGCGTGTGGGAATGTGAATCCGGTCACCACAACGACAACATGTGGGAATGTGAATCCGGTCACCACAACGACAATATCGCGACAACATGTGGGAATGTGAATCCGGTCACCACAACGACAACATGTGGGAATCGGTCACCACAACGAGAACATGTGGGAATGTGAATCCGGTCACCACAACGACAACATGTGGGAATGTGAATACACCACAACGACAACATGTGGGAATGTGAATCCGGTCACCACAACGACAACATGTGGGAATGTGAATACGGTCACCACAACGACAACATGTGGGAATGTGAATCCGGTCACCACAACGACAATATCGCGTGTGGGAATGTGAATACGGTCACCACAACGACAACATCACGTGTGGGAATGTGAATCCGGTCACCACAACGACAATATCACTTGTGGGAATGTGAATACGGTCACCACAACGACAACATGTGGGAATGTGAATCCGGTCACCACAACGACAATATCGCGTGTGGGAATGTGAATCCGGTCACCACAACGACAATATCGCTGTGGGAATGTGAATCCGGTCACCACAACGACAATATCGCTGTGGGAATGTGAATCACCACAACGACAATATCACGTGTGGGAATGTGAATCCGGTCACCACAACGACAATATCGCTGTGGGAATGTGAATCCGGTCACCACAACGACAATATCGCTGTGGGAATGTGAATCCGGTCACCACAACGACAATATCGCTGTGGGAATGTGAATACGGTCACCACAACGACAATATCACGTGTGGGAATGTGAATCCGGTCAGCACAACGACAACATGTGGGAATGTGAATCCGGTCACCACAACGACAATATCACGTGTGGGAATGTGAATCCGGTCACCACAACGACAATATCGCTGTGGGAATGTGAATCCGGTCACCACAACGACAATATCACTGTGGGAATGTGAATACGGTCACCACAACGACAACATGTGGGAATGTGAATCCGGTCAACAATATCGCTGTGTGAATGTGAATCACGGTCACCACAACGACAACATCACGTGTGGGAATGTGAATCCGGTCACCACAACGACAATATCACTTGTGGGAATGTGAATACGGTCACCACAACGACAACATGTGGGAATGTGAATCACCACAACGACAATATCGCGTGTGGGAATGTGAATCCGGTCACCACAACGACAATATCGCTGTGGGAATGTGAATCCGGTCACCACAACGACAATATCGCTGTGGGAATGTGAATACGGTCACCACAACGACAATATCACGTGTGGGAATGTGAATCCGGTCAGCACAACGACAATATCACGTGTGGGAATGTGAATCCGGTCACCACAACGACAAATGTGAATCCGGTCAGCACAACGACAATATCACGTGTGGGAATGTGAATCCGGTCAGCACAACGACAATATCACGTGTGGGAATGTGAATCCGGTCACCACAACGACAATATCGCTGTGGGAATGTGAATACGGTCACCACAACGACAATATCTCGTGTGGAATGTGAATCCGGTCACCACAACGACAATATCGCTGTGGGAATGTGAATCCGGTCACGACAATATCGTCCGGTCACCACAACGACAATATCGCTGTGGGAATGTGAATACGGTCACCACAACGACAATATCACGTGTGGGAATGTGAATCCGGTCAGCACAACGACAACATGTGGGAATGTGAATCCGGTCACCACAACGACAATATCAGCGTGTGGGAATGTGAATCACCACAACGACAATATCGCTGTGGGAATGTGAATCCGTCACCACAACGACAATATCGCTGTGGGAATGTGGAATGTGAATCCGGTCAGCACAAACGACAATATCGCGTGTGGGAATGTGAACGGTCAGCACAACGACAATATCACTTGTGGGAATGTGAATACGGTCACCACAACGACAATATCACTTGTGGGAATGGAATGTGAATATCGCGGTGGGAATGTGAATACGGTCAGCACAACGACAATATCGCGTGTGGGAATGTGAATCCGGTCACCACAACGACAACATGTGGGAATGTGAATCAACAACGACAATATCACGTGTGGGAATGTGAATACGGTCACCACAACGACAACATGTGGGAATGTGAACACCACAACGACAATATCAATGTGAATCCGGTGTGTGGAATGTGAATCCGGTCACCACAACGACAACATGTGGGAATGTGAATACGGTCACAATCCGGTCACCACAACGACAACATGTGGGAATGTGAATACGGTCACCACAACGACAACATGTGGGAATGTGAATCCGGTCACCACAACGACAACATGTGGGAATGTGAATACGGTCACCACAACGACAACATGTGGGAATGTGAATCCGGTCACCACAACGACAATATCGCGTGTGGGAATGTCACCACAACGACAACATCACGTGTGGGAATGTGAATCCGGTCACCACAACGACAATATCACTTGTGGGAATGTGAATACGGTCACCACAATGTGAATCCGGTCACAAACGACAATATCATGTGGGAATGTGATCCGGTCACCACAACGACAATATCGCTGTGGGAATGTGAATCCGGTCACCACAACGACAATATCGCTGTGGGAATGTGAATATCACGTGTGGGAATGTGAATCCGGTCACCACAACGACAATATCGCTGTGGGAATGTGAATCCGGTCACCACATCGCTGTGGGAATGTGAATCCGGTCAATATCGCTGTGGGAATGTGAATACGGTCACCACAACGACAATATCACGTGTGGAATGTGAATCCGGTCAGCACAACGACAACATGTGGGAATGTGAATCCGGTCACCACAACGACAATATCGCGTGTGGGAATGTGAATCACCACAACGACAATATCACTGTGGGAATGTGAATCCGGTCACCACAACGACAATATCGCTGTGGAATGTGAATACGGTCACCACAACGACAATATCGCTGTGGGAATGTGAATACGGTCACCATATCGGTCACCACAACGACAATATCACGTGTGGGAATGTGAATCCGGTCAGCACAACGACAACATGTGGGAATGTGAATCGGTCACCACAACGACAATATCGCGTGTGGGAATGTGAATCCGGTCACCACAACGACAATATCGCTGGGAATGTGACCACAACGACAATATCACGTGTGGGAATGTGAATCCGGTCAGCACAACGACAATATCGCGTGTGGGAATGTGAATACGGTCAGCACAACGACAATATCACTTGTGGGAATGTGAATACGGTCACCACAACGACAATATCACTTGTGGGAATGTGAATACGCTCAGGTCAATGTGAATACGGGTCAGCACAACGACAATATCGCGTGTGGGAATGTGAATCCGTCACCACAACGTGGGAATGTGAATCCGGTCACCACAACGACAATATCACGTGTGGGAATGTGAATACGGTCACCACCACAACATGAATGTGAATCAATATCGCTGTGGGAATGTGAATCCGGTCACCACAACGACAACATGTGGGAATGTGAATCCGGTCACCACAACGACAACATGTGGGAATGTGAATACACCACAACGAGAACATGTGGGAATGTGAATCCGGTCACCATGTGGGAATGTGAATACGGTCACCACAACGACAACATGTGGGAATGTGAATCGGTCACCACAACGACAACATGTGGGAATGTGAATCCGGTCACCACAACGACAATATCGCGTGTGGGAATGTGAATACGGTCACCACAACGACAACATGTGGGAATGTGAATCGGTCACACAACGACAATATCACTGTGGGAATGGGAATGTGAATCCGGTCACCACAACGACAATATCGAATGTGAATACAATATCACGTGTGGGAATGTGAATCCGGTCAGCACAACGACAACATGTGGGAATGTGAATCCGGTCACCACAACGACAATATCACACCACAACGACAATATCGCTGTGGGAATGTGAATCCGGTCACCACAACGACAATATCGGAATGTGAATCCGGTCACCACAACGACAATATCACGTGTGGGAATGTGAATCCGGTCAGCACAACGACAATATCGCGTGTGGGAATGTGAATACGGTCAGCACAACGACAATATCACTTGTGGGAATGTGAATACGGTCACCACAACGACAATATCACTTGTGGGAATGTGAATACGCTCAGCACAACGACAATATCGCGTGTGGGAATGTGGGAATGTGGTCACCACAACGACAACATGGGGAATGTGAACACCACACAACGACAATATCACGTGTGGGAATGGGTCAATGTGGGAATGTGAATCCGGTCACCACAACGACAATATCGAATGTGAATCCGGTCACCACAACGACAACATGTGGGAATGTGAATCCGGTCACCACAACGACAATATCGCTGTGGGAATGTGAATCCGGTCACCACAACGACAACATGTGGGAATGTGAATGTGGGAATGTGAATACGGTCACCACAACGACAACATGTGGGAATGTGAATCCGGTCACCACAACGACAACATGTGGGAATGTGAATCACAACATGTGGGAATGGGACAACATGTGGGAATGTGAATACGGTCACCACAACGACAACATGTGGGAATGTGAATCCGGTCACCACAACGACAATATCAATGTGAATACGGTCACCACAACGACAACATCACGTGTGGGAATGTGAATCCGGTCACCACAACGTATCACTTGTGGGAATGTGAATACCACCACAACGACAACATGTGGGAATGTGAACACCACAACGACAATATCGCGTGTGGGAATGTGAATCCGGTCACCACAACGACAATATCGCTGTGGGAATGTGATCCGGTCACCACAACGACAATATCGCTGTGGAATGTGAATACGGTCACCACAACGACAATATCACGTGTGGGAATGTGAATCCGGTCACCACAACGACAATATCGCTGTGGGAATGTGAATCCGGTCACCACAACGACAATATCGCTGTGGGAATGTGAATCCGGTCACCACAACGACAATATCGCTGTGGGAATGTGAATCCGGTCACCACAACGACAATATCACGTGTGGGAATGTGAATCCGGTCAGCACAACGACAACATGTGGGAATGTGAATCCGGTCACCACAACGACAATATCGCGTGGGAATGTGAATCCGAACAACGACAATATCGTGGGAATGTGAATCCGGTCACCACAACGACAATATCAATGTGAATACGTGTGGGAATGTGAATCGGTCACCACAACGACAATATCCGGTGGGAATGTGAATACGGTCACCACAACGACAACATCACGTGTGGGAATGTGAATACGGTCACCACAACGACAACATCACGTGTGGGAATGTGAATCCGGTCACCACAACGACAATATCACTTGTGGGAATGTGAATACGAATGTGAATCCGGTCACCACAACGACAATATCGCGTGTGGGAATGTGAATCCGGTCACCACAACGACAATATCGCTGTGGGAATGTGAATCCGGTGACAATATCGGGAATGTGAATACGGTCACCACAACGACAATATCACGTGTGGGAATGTGAATCCGGTCAGCACAACGACAATATCACGTGTGGGAATGTGAATCCGGTCAGCACAACGACAATATCACGTGTGGGAATGTGAATCCAGTCAGCACAACGACAATATCACGTGTGGGAATGTGAATCAGCACAACGACAATATCACGTGTGGGAATGTGAATCACAACGACAATATCGCAATGTGAATACGGTCACCACAACGACAATATCTCGGGTGAATGTGACAACGACAATATCGCTGTGGGAATGTGAATCCGGTCACCACAACGACAATATCGCTGTGGGAATGTGAATCCGGTCACCACAACGCAATATCGCTGTGGGAATGTGAATACGGTCACCACAACGACAATATCACGTGTGGGAATGTGAATCCGGTCAGCACAACGACAACATGTGGGAATGTGAACCACACAACGACAATATCGCTGTGGGAATGTGAATCCGGTCACCACAACGACAATATCGCTGTGGGAATGTGAATCCGACAACGACAATGCTGTGGGAATGTGAATACGGTCACCACAACGACATCACGTGTGGGAATGTGAATCGAGCACAATATCGCGTGTGGGAATGTGAATACGGTCAGCACAACGACAATATCACTTGTGGGAATGTGAATACGGTCACCACAACGACAATATCACTTGTGGGAATGTGAATACGCTCAGCACAACGACAATATCGCGTGTGGGAATGTGAATACGGTCAGCACAACGACAATATCGCGTGTGGGAATGTGAATCCGGTCACCACAACGACAACATGTGGGAATGTGAATCCGGTCACCACAACGACAATATCACGTGTGGGAATGTGAATACGGTCACCACAACGACAACATGTGGGAATGTGAATCCGGTCACCACAACGACAATATCGCGTGTGGGAATGTGAATCCGGTCACCACAACGACAACATGTGGGAATGTGAATCCGGTCACCACAACGACAATGTGGGAATGTGAATACGGTCACCACAACGAGAACATGTGGGAATGTGAATACGGTCACCACAATGACAACATGTGGGAATGTGAATCCGGTCACCACAACGACAACATGTGGGAATGTGAATCCGGTCACCACAACGACAACATGTGGGAATGTGAATACGGTCACCACAACGACAACATGTGGGAATGTGAATCCGGTCACCACAACGACAATATCGCGTGTGGGAATGTGAATACGGTCACCACAACGACAACATCACGTGTGGGAATGTGAATCCGGTCACCACAACGACAATATCACTTGTGGGAATGTGAATACGGTCACCACAACGACAACATGTGGGAATGTGAATCCGGTCACCACAACGACAATATCGCGTGTGGGAATGTGAATCCGGTCACCACAACGACAATATCGCTGTGGGAATGTGAATCCGGTCACCACACAATATCGCTGTGGGAATGTGAATACGGTCACCACAACGACAATATCACGTGTGGGAATGTGAATCCGGTCACCACAACGACAATATCGCTGTGGGAATGTGAATCCGGTCACCACAACGACAATATCGCTGTGGGAATGTGAATCCGGTCACCACAACGACAATATCGCTGTGGGAATGTGAATACGGTCACCACAACGACAATATCACTGTGGGAATGTGAATCCGGTCAGCACAACGACAACATGTGGGAATGTGAATCCGGTCAATGTGGGAATGTGAATCCGGTCACCACAACGACAATATCGCTGTGGGAATGTGAATCCGGTCACCACAACGACAATATCGCTGTGGGAATGTGAATACGGTCACCACAACGACAATATCGCTGTGGAATGTGAATACGGTCACCACAACGACAATATCACGTGTGGAATGTGAATCCGGTCACCACAACGACAATATCACGTGTGGGAATGTGAATCCGGTCAGCACAACGACAACATGTGGGAATGTGAATCCGGTCACCACAACGACAATATCACGTGTGGGAATGTGAATCCGGTCACCACAACGACAATATCGCTGTGGGAATGTGAATCCGGTCACCACAACGACAATATCACGTGTGGGAATGTGAATCCGGTCAGCACAACGACAATATCGAATGTGAATACTCAGCACAACGACAATATCACTTGTGGGAATGTGAATCCGGTCACCACAACGACAATATCACTGTGGGAATGTGAATGCTCAGCACAACGACAATATCGCGTGTGGGAATGTGAATACGGTCAGCACAACGACAATATCGCGTGTGGGAATGTGAATCCGGTCACCACAACGACAACATGTGGGAATGTGAATCCGGTCACCACAACGACAATATCACGTGTGGGAATGTGAATACGGTCACCACAACGACAACATGTGGGAATGTGAATCCGGTCACCACAACGACAATATCGCGTGTGGGAATGTGAATCCGGTCACCACAACGACAACATGGGGAATGTGAATCCGGTCACCACAACGACAACATGTGGGAATGTGAATACGGTCACCACAACGAGAACATGTGGGAATGTGAATCACCACAACGACAACATGTGGGAATGTGAATACGGTCACCACAACGACAACATGTGGGAATGTGAATCCGGTCACCATGTGGGAATGTGAATACGGTCACCACAACGACAACATGTGGGAATGTGAACTGTCACCACAACGACAATATCACGTGTGGGAATGTGAATACGGTCACCACAACGACAACATCACGTGTGGGAATGTGAATCCGGTCACCACAACGACAATATCACTTGTGGGAATGTGAATACGGTCACCACAACGACAACATGTGGGAATGTGAATCCGGTCACCACAACGACAATATCGCGTGTGGGAATGTGAATCCGGTCACCACAACGACAATATCGCTGTGGGAATGTGAATCCGGTCACCACAACGACAATATCGCTGTGGGAATGTGAATACGGTCACCACAACGACAATATCACGTGTGGGAATGTGAATCCGGTCACCACAACGACAATATCGCTGTGGGAATGTGAATCGGTCACCACAACGACAATATCGCTGTGGGAATGTGAATCCGGTCACCACAACGACAATATCGCTGTGGGAATGTGAATACGGTCACCACAACGACAATATCACGTGTGGGAATGTGAATCCGGTCAGCACAACGACAACATGTGGGAATGTGAATCCGGTCACCACAACGACAATATCGCGTGTGGGAATGTGAATCCGGTCACCACAACGACAATATCGCTGTGGGAATGTGAATCCGGTCACCACAACGACAATATCGATGTGGGAATGTGAATACGGTCACCACAACGACAATATCGCTGTGGGAATGTGAATACGGTCACCACAACGACAATATCACGTGTGGGAATGTGAATCCGGTCAGCACAACGACAATATCACGTGTGGGAATGTGAATCCGGTCACCACAACGACAATATCACGTGTGGGAATGTGAATCCGGTCACCACAACGACAATATCACTGTGGGAATGTGAATCCGGTCACCACAACGACAATATCACGTGTGGGAATGTGAATCCGGTCACCACAACGACAATATCACGTGTGGGAATGTGAATACGGTCACCACAACGACAATATCGCTGTGGGAATGTGAATACGGTCAGCACAACGACAATATCACTTGTGGGAATGTGAATACGGTCAGCACAACGACAATATCACGTGTGGGAATGTGAATACGGTCACCACAACGACAATATCACTTGTGGGAATGTGAATCCGGTCACCACAACGACAATATCACTTGTGGGAATGTGAATCCGGTCACCACAACGACAATATCGCTGTGGGAATGTGAATACGGTCAGCACAACGACAATATCACTTGTGGGAATGTGAATACGGTCAGCACAACGACAATATCACGCGTGGGAATGTGAATCCGGTCAGCACAACGACAATATCACGCGTGGGAATGTGAATACGGTCAGCACAACGACAATATCACGCGTGGGAATGTGAATACGGTCAGCACAACGACAATATCACTTGTGGGAATGTGAATACGGTCAGCACAACGACAATATCACACGTGGGAATGTGAATACGGTCAGCACAACGACAATATCACTTGTGGGAATGTGAATCCGGTCAGCACAACGACAATTGCCAGAGTCCTAGAGAAACATAAAATAAGGATGAAGCAGTTGTTCCCTTTGAGAGAAACAGTGATCATGTGAAAGAACTCCGGTATCAATATGTCCAGGTAAGATGTCTGTTCAATAACCCAACAGGGTACATACACAGCTATGCATAATGTAAAGTACGGTAAAACTGTGGATTTACTGTATTTTAAAGAGTAACGGAGATGGACGACAGGCAAACTGCACATACATTCATCTTTGTGGATGAAGCTGGATTCAAACTGTCCGCCGGGGAAGAAATGTGATTGGACAGAGAGCAACCGTGGATGTCCCAGGCCAGAGAGGAGCTAACATCCCAATGTGTGCAGCACTGTCCAATGATGGTTTACTGTTGAATGCAGGGTGTGGAGACACTTCTCCTGAAGACAGCCAGGGTGTGGAGACACTTCTCCTGAAGACTGCCAGGGTGTGGAGACACTTCTCCTGAAGACTGCCAAGGTGTGGAGACACTTCTCCTGAAGACAGCCAGGGTGTGGAGACAATTCTCCTGAAGACTGCCAGGGTGTGGATACACTTCTCCTGAAGACTGCCAGGGTGTGGATACACTTCTCCTGAAGACTGTCAGGGTGTGGATACACTTCTCCTGAAGACTGCTGGGATGTGGAGACACTTCTCCTGAAGACAGCCAGGGTGTGGAGACACTTCTCCTGAAGACTGCCAGGGTGTGGAGACAATTCTCCTGAAGACAGCCAGGGTGTGGAGACACTTCTCCTGAAGACTTCCAGGGTGTGGAGACACTTCTCCTGAAGACTGCCAGGGTGTGGAGACACTTCTCCTGAAGACTGTCAGGGTGTGGAGACACTTCTCCTGAAGACTGCCAGGGTGTGGGGACACTTCTCATGAAGACAGCCAGGGTGTGGAGACACTTCTCCTGAAGACTGCCAGGGTGTGGAGACAATTCTCCTGAAGACAGCCAGGGTGTGGAGACACTTCTCCTGAAGACTGCCAGGTTGTATTAGGCCTTCCAGAAGATACTTTCCAAGATGCATCGCCAGAGAAGATATAAGATGGCCAAATGCAGGAGAGAGGGAGAACTAGAACCGTCACAGTACTGTGCAGTATGAGGGATTATACTATACATGTTGATGACAACTAGAACCCTCACAGTACTGTGCAGTATGAGGGATTATACTATACATGTTGATGACAACTAGAACCCTCACAGTACTGTGCAGTATGAGGGATTATACTATACATGTTGATGAGAACTATAACCCTCACAGACTCAGTGCCTCTTTGTTTGACATCATGGGAAAATCAAAAGAAATCAGCCAAGACCTCAGAAGAAAAATTTGTGGACCTCCACAAGTCTGGTTCATCCTTGGGAGCAATTTCCAAATGCCTGAAGGTACCACGCTCATCTGTACAAACAATAGTACGCAAGTATAAACACCATGGGACCACGCAGCCGTTATACCACTCAGGAAGGAGACGCATTCTGTCTCCTAGAGATGAATGTACTTTGGTGTGAAAAGTGCAAATCAATCCCAGAACAACAGAAACCTTGTGAAGATGCTGGAGGAAACAGGTACAAAAGTATCTATATCCACAGTAAAACGAGTCCTATATCGACATAACCTGACAGGCCGCTTAGCAAAAAAGAAGCCTCTGCTCCAAAACTGCCATAAAAAAAGCCAGACTACGCTTTGCAACTGCACATGGGGATAAAGATCGTACTATTTGGAGAAATGTCCTCTGGTCTGATGAAACAAAAATATAACTGTTTGGCCATAATGACCATCGTTATGTTTGGAGGAAAAGGGGGAGGCTTGCAAGCCGAAGAACTGTCACACCCTGACCATAGTTTGCTTTGTATGTTTCTATGTTTTGGTTGGTCAGGGTGTGATCTGAGTGGGCATTCTATGTTGGATGTTTTGTTTGTCAATTTCTATGTCTGGCCTGATATGGTTCTCAATCAGAGGCAGGTGTTAGTCATTGTCTCTGATTGGGAACCATATTTAGGTAGCCTGGGTTTCACTGTGTGTTGGTGGGTGATTGTTCCTGTCTCTGTGTTTTTCACCAGATAGGGCTGTTTTTGGTTTTCCACGTTTATTGTTTTTGTTAGTTTATTCATGTCTAGTGTCTTTATTAAAGAACATGAATAACCACCATGCTGCGTTTTGGTCCGCCTCTACTTCACCTAAAGAAAACCGTTACAAGAACACCATCCCAAACGTGAAGCACGGGGGTGGCAGCATCATGTTGTGGGGGTGCTTTGCTGCAGTAGGGACTGGTGCACTTCACAAATTAGATGGCATCATGAGGCAGGAAAATTATGTGGATATGTTGAAGCAACATCTCAAGACATCAGTCAGGAAGTTAAAGCTTGGTCACAAATGGGTCTTCCAAATGGACAATGACCCCAAGCATACTTCCAAAGTTGTGGCAAAATGGCTTAAGGACAACAAAGTCAAGGTATTGGAATGGCCATCACAAAGCCCTGACCTCAATCCTATAGAACATTGGTGGGCAGAACTGAAAAAGCATGTGTGAGCAAGGAGGCCTACAAACCTGACTCGGTTACACCAGCTCTGTCAGGAGGAATGGGACAAAATTCACCCAACTTATTGTGGGAAGCTTGTGGAAGGCTACCCAAAACGTTTGACCCAAGTTAAACAATTTCAAGGAAATGCTACCAAATATGAATTGAGTGTATGTGAACTTCTGACCCACTGGGAATGTGATGAAAGAAATTAAAGCTAAAATAAGTAATGCTCTCTACTATTATTCTGACATTTCACATTCTGAAAATAAAGTGGTGATCGTAACTGACCTAAAACAGGGAATTTTTACAAGGATTAAATGTCAGGAATTGTGAAAAACTGAGTTTAAATATATTTGTCTAAAGTGTATGTAAACTTCTGACTTCAACTGTATGCTTTCTGAGTGAGAATTGTTGCCATTGTTATGATTGAACGAGCTTATTTTGAGACATGTACGAAGTGTTTTGGGGGGTTTGAGTGAGTTTTGGAGGTGAGATGAACCGTTTGGCCAAGATGCATGTTGGTAATGCAGACTGTGTGAAGAGTTTTGAAAAAGTGGCTTCAGCATTGACCGATGCTTGTTAGCAATTGAAAACAACGGTAAATGTAATACATTTCCACAGCACTCCAGGTATGAGTCCAGGTGCGAGTGCAAGTCATCCAAAGTGACGGAGCAGCTATTTCAGAATATCAATGCACGTGGCAGCTAGAATCACTGTTAACTGTTTGAAAACCCTTGGCACTGACACACGTTGATACAAAGTGTCAGAGCAGCCTAGAAGCAAATGCAATTTCACGATACAGAACTATCCCATTACTGTTCCTCAATAGATGGTAATGATAACAATCACTGAGCTTCTGCCGTTCACAATGAAAACCATTCTATAGTAACAGAGATAAATTAGCCCCGATAGCGTTATTTTTACTCACAGAAAGAACACAGACCTCAAATCCATGTCTACAATCCTCTACCTAATGTTCTATTCACACACACACGCACGCGCGCACACACACACACACGGGACGTGGCTGCTTCTTAGCAACCAGCTATGGCTTTGTGAAATCGGCTTTGCTTTCAATAACGTTTTAGCCTTCTCCCCTGTGGCCCTGGAGTTGGCAGTTGGTAGGGCTCTTCCCAGTGTGTGTGTGTGTGCGTGTGTGAGCAGTGTACAGAGCAGGCTCAGTCAGGCAACTCTCCATCACGGTTGTGATGAATGTTTTCAATGACAAATAGGTCTGTCGCTACGGTCAACTATTTCTTACACAGGTTGTCTACAAATAGAGACACTGTTGGTGCTCTCTCTCTATTTCCCTGGTCACTTTCTCACTCACTCCATCTCTCCTAACTCTGTCTGTCTTTCTTTCAGTGCCTTAGAGCCACTGCCAGACATTGAGATGGAGTCAAACTTTCCTTCTCCTCTGTTCTATTCTCTTTCTCCCTCGCTCTTTTTCTCACCCATTCCGTTTCTCCTAACTATCTCTGTCTATATTTCTGTTACTATGTCTCGAATCTGTTTGCCTCTAACCCCCCTCCCTCTCTGCCACTCTCATCTGGCCGATGTGGACACCTCTTCTACATTTGAAAACGAGCCAGAGTTTAAAATCAACTTAACTCATCTCATATCCCCAGAGGACCAGTCCAAGCCCTTGTGTCCACAGAGGGAATGAGAGCGAGAGAGAGACTGAGAGAGAGACTGAGAGAGAGACTGAGAGAGAGACTGAGAGAGAGACTGAGAGAGAGACTGAGAGAGAGACTGAGAGAGAGACTCAGCACCTGATCCGCCATGTGTCAGTCAGTGTGAGGGTAACACCTGATCCCCCCGCAGTGTCGGTAGCTTGTTTGTGCCGATGTGTTACCTATTCTCCCTGTCTCCGGGAACGCTGTCAGTTCCCAAGGCTGCATCCCGCTAGTCAATTACAGTGAGGACATGAAGAGACGAAGCCACTTCACACCATTGAGATACATCCCCTAGAATTTCCAAATGTTCTGTTTACCTCCCCTTCCTTTCCCTCCCATTTTTCCTCCACCCCCTTTCCTCACCCCTACCCCCTGTTACCAAAAAGGACTTTGATTTCTTTTGAGCGAGGGAGTAGAGAGGCGAGGAGAGAGAGGCGATGCATCAAAACGCCTTTGCTGTGTTGCCGATAACACGTTGCTGCCTCGGGAATAATAGAGTTGATTGAATTAGCCATCCATTTCTGATTGGTGCTCATAAATCTAGAAACTCCATGATCCCACTAGCAGTCACAAAGCCCTGTGATGGAGGAGTAGATACTTCACAGCTCTGGCCAGAAGAGAGAGAAAGAGAGAGTGACAGAGAAAGAAAGAGAGAGAGAGAGAGACTGACAGAGAGACGGACGGAGAGAGAGGCTGACAGAGATACGGACAGAGAGAGAGAGAGACGGACAGAGATACGGACAGAGAGAGAGATGGACAGAGAGACGGAGAGACAGAGAGAGACGGACAGAGAGAGAGAGACGGACAGAGAGAGAGATGGACAGAGAGAGAGACGGACAGAGACAGAGAGAGAGACGGACAGAGAGACGGAGAGAGACAGAGACAGAGAGAGAGACGGACAGAGAAACGGACAGAGACAGAGAGAGAGAGAGAAACGGACAGAGAGAGAGAGATGGACATAGAGAGAGACGGACAGAGACAGAGAGAGAGACGGACAGAGACAGAGAGAGAGACGGACAGAGACAGAGAGAGAGACGGACAGAGACGGAGAGAGAGACGGACAGAGACAGAGAGAGAGACGGACAGAGAGACGGACAGAGACAGAGAGAGAGAGAGAGAGACGGACAGAGAGAGAGAGATGGACAAAGAGAGAGACGGACAGAGACAGAGAGAGAGACGGACAGAGACAGAGAGAGAGACGGACAGAGACAGAGACAGAGAGAGAGACGGACAGAGAGAGAGAGATGGACAGAGAGAGAGACGGACAGAGACAGAGAGAGAGACGGACAGAGACAGAGAGAGAGACGGACAGAGACAGAGACAGAGAGAGAGACGGACAGAGAGAGAGAGATGAGAGACAGATGGACAGAGAGAGAGACGACAGAGACAGAGAGAGAGAGACGGACAGAGACAGAGAGAGAGAGATGACAGAGAGAGAGACGGACAGAGAGACGGACAGAGACAGAGAGAGAGAGAGAGACGGACAGAGAGAGAGAGATGGACAGAGAGAGAGACGGACAGAGACAGAGAGAGAGACGGACAGAGACGGAGAGAGAGACGGACAGAGAGAGAGAGATGGACAGAGAGAGAGACGGACAGAGACAGAGAGAGAGACGGACAGAGACGGAGAGAGAGACGGACAGAGACAGAGAGAGAGACGGACAGAGAGACGGACAGAGACAGAGAGAGAGAGAGAGAGACGGACAGAGAGAGAGAGATGGACAGAGAGAGAGACGGACAGAGACAGAGAGAGAGACGGACAGAGACAGAGAGAGAGACGGACAGAGACAGAGAGAGTGACGGACAGAGAGAGAGAGATGGACAGAGAGAGAGACGGACAGAGACAGAGAGAGAGACGGACAGAGACAGAGAGAGAGACGGACAGAGACAGAGACAGAGAGAGAGACGGACAGAGAGAGAGAGATGGACAGAGAGAGAGACGGACAGAGACAGAGAGAGAGACGGACAGAGACGGAGAGAGAGAGAGAGAGAGACGGAGAGAGAGACGGACAGAGACAGAGAGAGAGACGGACAGAGAGACGGACAGAGACAGAGAGAGAGGGAGAGATGGACAGAGAGAGAGAGATGGACAGAGAGAGAGACGGACAGAGACAGAGAGAGAGACAGACAGAGACGGAGAGAGAGACGGACAGAGACAGAGAGAGAGACGGACAGAGAGACGGACAGAGACAGAGAGAGAGAGAGAGAGACGGACAGAGAGAGAGAGATGGACAGAGAGAGAGAGACGGACAGAGACAGAGAGAGAGACGGACAGAGACAGAGAGAGAGACGGACAGAGACAGAGACAGAGAGAGAGACGGACAGAGAGAGAGAGATGGACAGAGAGAGAGACGGACAGAGACAGAGAGAGAGACGGACAGAGACAGAGAGAGAGACGGACAGAGACGGACAGAGACAGAGACAGAGAGAGAGACGGACAGAGAGAGACGGACAGAGACAGAGAGAGAGACGGACAGAGACAGAGAGAGAGACGGACAGAGACAGAGAGAGAGACGGACAGAGACAGAGACAGAGAGAGAGACGGACAGAGAGAGAGAGATGGACAGAGAGAGAGACGGACAGAGACAGAGAGAGAGAGAGAGACGGACAGAGAGAGAGAGATGGACAGAGAGAGAGACGGACAGAGACAGAGAGAGAGACGGACAGAGTCAGAGAGAGAGAGAGAGACGGACAGAGAGAGAGAGATGGACAGAGAGAGAGACGGACAGAGACAGAGAGAGAGAGACGGACAGAGACAGAGAGAGACGGGCAGAGACAGAGACAGAGAGAGAGACGGACAGAGAGAGAGAGATGGACAGAGAGAGAGACGGACAGAGACAGAGAGAGAGACGGACAGAGACAGAGAGAGAGACGGACAGAGACAGAGACAGAGAGAGAGACGGACAGAGAGAGAGAGATGGACAGACAGAGAGACGGACAGAGACAGAGAGAGAGACGGGCAGAGAGAGAGAGAGAGACGGACAGAGAGACGGAGAGAGACAAAGACAGAGACGGAGACAGAGAGAGAGAGAGACGGACAGAGAGACGGAGAGAGACAGAGACAGAGACGGAGACAGAGAGAGAGAGAGAGAGAGAGAGAGAGATTTGAAATTTGGCTAAAACTAATTGAATGTGTCATTGAATCAATTGCACTTTATGGCAGCGAGGTGTGGGGTCCACTTGCAAAACAAGATTTCATCAAATCGGACAAACAACCAATTGAAACCCTGCATGCAGAGTTCTGTAGGATTGTCCTACGTGTCCAGAGGAAAACTACAAACAATGCATGCAGGGCAGAATCAGGCCAATATCCGCTAATAATAAAACTCATAAAAGAGCAATTAAGTTTTGGAAACATCTAAGTTTTGGAAACACAGTGATCCCCTCTCACATCATTACAAAGCCCTGCAATGCCAAAAGCTGAGCAAAGAAAAGAATCCCCTCATCCAGCTGGTCCTGGGGCTGAGTTCACAAGCCTGTTCTACTAACACAGTGAAGCCTCAGGACCAGAACATCCAATCAATCAGAATAAACCAAATTACAACACAGTCAAAACAAAACTACATTGCTTATTGGGAAACACAAGCACAAGCACAAAGCAAAATGCAGTGCTATCTGGCCCTAAATCGACACTACTGTACACCGTGGCTAACTATTTGACCACGGTTACTGATCAAAACCTTAGAAAAACCTTGACAAAGTACAGGCTCAGTAAGCACAGCCTTGCAATTGTGAAGGGTAGACACAGGAAAACCTGGCTCCCTGTAGAGGAAAGGCTGTGCAACCACTGCACAACAGCAGAACCTGAGACGGAGCTGCATTTCCTCACAAAATGTAAAAATATAAAACAATTAGAGAGTGTCATTTCCCCAAATTTGAAACCCTTATTCAAGGTTTCAAAGACCTCTCTGATGAGAGTAGGCTACCCGTCCTGTTGGGGGAGGACGCAGAGAGCTGTGGGTTGGCAGCGCACTACATTGCTGCCTGCCATAAGTTGAGGGACAGTGTCTGACAGACCAATCAACCTGCACATGTCCTCTACTGTATGGTTATTGTTATTGTTGAATGTATGGTTATTTTGACCCTTGGTTATTGTTGTCCCGTTGACAATTTTGATTCTTATTATTTTCATATTGTAAATATCAAAAGTAAGCTTAGGCAATATGTACATTGTTACGTCATGCCAATAAAGCAAATAAAGCGAGAGATGGACAGAGAGAGATGGAGAGATGGACAGAGAGAGAGAGAGATGGATGGAGAGAGAGAGATGGACGGAGAGAGAGATGGACGGAGAGAGAGATGGACAGAGAGAGATGGAGAAAGAGATGGAAAAATGGACAGAGAGAGAGATGGACGTAGAGGAAGAGAGCGACGGAGAGAAAGATGGAGAGATGGACAGAGAGAGGTGGAGAGATGGATGAGAGAGAGAGCGGGAGAGAGAGAGAGAGAGATGGACAGAGATGGAGAGAGAGAGGGAGAAAGAGGGAGCGGGAGAGATGGACAGAGATGGAGAGAGAGAGGGAGAAAGAGGGAGCGGGAGAGATGGACAGAGATGGGGGGAGAGAGAGGGACAGAGGTGGGGGGAGAGAGGGACAGAGAGAGAGATGGACAGAGAGATGGATGGAGAGAGAGAGAGAGAGAGAGAGAGAGAGAGAGAGAGTAAATCTCAGTAAGTCCTCAATAATGGTTTTCCAAAAAAGGTCCAGTCTCCAGGACCACAAATACAAATTCCATCTAGACACCGTAGCCCTGGAGCACACAAAAAACTATACATACCTTGGCCTAAACATCAGCGCCGCAGGTAGCTTCCACATAGCTGTGAACGATCTGAGAGACAAGGCAAGAAGGGCATTCTATGCCATCAAAAGGAACATGAAATTTGACATACCAATTAGGATCTGACTAAAAATACTTGAATCAGTTATAGAACCCATTGCCTTTTATGGTTGTGAGGTCTGGGGTCCGCTCACCAACCAAGAATTCACAAAATGGGACAAACCCAAAATTGAGACTCTGCATGCAGAATTCTGCAAAAATATCCTCCGTGTACAACGTAGAACACCAAATAATGCATGCAGAGCAGAATTAGGCAGATACTCACTAATTATCAAAATCCAGAAAAGGAAGCGATTCCCGAACCTTCCATAACAAAGCAATCCCTGTGGTGGTTAATTTCTGAATTATCAAATGAGGAGAGACAAACTTATCACACAAGTCAGAGTTATACTTAAACTGAATCTTTATTAGTGAGAGCTTTGCAATAGCAATGGCCATCTCAGATGATTCGTTGAGAGCACCGAGACAAAAGTACAAAGGTCTTTTATAGCCAAGATACACCCCTTTCAACCTACATGACGAACAACAGATATATAGAACGAGTCACAAGGTTAAGATCTGGATGAACGATACCTATAATACATAGCAGACAGCATCTGCTGTGTCAACAGTTTTCATTGTATAGACCAGAGTCTGGCCCTCCGACTCCAAACTGGAACCATCTCTCCCTGGTACGCTATAGAACAGAAACATTAACTCATGCTCTGGAATGCTCTTTAGGTTTTATCACCCAAAAGACATTAAAAAAAGACATACATCTCCTGTCAGTGTTATCTTCCAGAGGCCCATCCTCAGTAGAACACACACACAATAGTTAACAGAACACTCTGTTCTGTTGCATGAAACAACCATTTGATGCAATAAAAGTATTATAACATAATCTTGCAATTCTGCCACCATATCACCTACAGAGAGATGAACCTGGTGAAGAGTCCCCTAAGCAAGCTGGCCCTGGGGCTCTGTTCGCAAACACAAACACACCCCACAGAGCCCCGGGAAAGCAACACAATTAGACCCAACCAAATCATGAGAAAACAAAAAGATAATTACTTGTAAAATTGGAAAGAATTAACAAAAAAACAGAGCGAACTAGAATGCTATTTGGCCCTAAACAGAGAGTACACGGTGGCAGAATACCTGACCACTGTGACTCACCCAAACTTAAGGAAAGCTTTGACTATGTACAGACTCAATGAGCATAGCCTTGCTATTGAGAAAGGCCACTGAAGGCAGACCTGGCTCTCAAGAGAAGACAGGCTATGTGCACACTGCCCACAAAATTAGGTGGAAACTGAGCTGCACTTCCTAATTCCTGCCAAATGTATGGCAATATTAGAGACACATATTTCCCTCAGATTACACAGATCCACAAAGAATTCGAAAACAAACCCGATTTTGGTAAACTCCCATATCTACTCGGTGAAATACCAGTGTGCCATCACAGCAGCAAGATTTGTGACCTGTTCCCACAAGAAAAGGTAAACTAGTGAAGAGAGAGAGAGAGAGAGAGAGAGAGAGAGAGAGAGAGAGAGAGAGGACTGACTATGTGCTTCTGGGAAGTATTTAGGCTGTGTCATCTTATGAGCTGAATTAAATAGTCTAAAGTAGCTTCCTCTCCTTGTTTCATTTCCTTCATCTGAATGAATGTAATGAGAACTTGGCAGCTGAACAGTTCAAAGCCAAGCAGTGGGCTGGCTCCATTACTCCACTGCTTCACCTACTTCTCCTCGTATCCATTCCTTCAGTTCTCCTGAGCTTGGTCTCTTTGACATTCACATGCAAATCACACTGTACTAAGTTGAACTTCTTTGTCAAAGACTTTCCAAGCAGCAAAGGGACACCAATAGATTCTACGCTAAAACCTTCACTACATGCGCTCTTATCCAGAGCAACTAGCAAGAGTGGATAGAGATATGCCTTGTTCAAGGGCACATTGACAGATTTTCACCTAGTCAGCTTGGAGAGTTGAACCAGCAACCTTTTGGTTGGTGTTCTAACACTAACTCCAATGCTCTGAACAGGCTATTGTGCCTTCACAGCTGAAGACAGCAGGTGCATGATGTCTTACAAAGACAGAACAAACTGAATTTTTAAAGCTGCATGTATCAAAGACATGTATCCTGATATATTTCACAAGTCTTACAGTGGAGATAATGAGATATAGTCATGTCACTCTGAGTGTCAGATCGGGGGAGTTGACATGGCTGTGGAGCCTGTATACCGCTAGGCCCCTGTGGACCTAGAATGAATGGCACTTGGCCCTATTCATTATTATTCCTGGTTCGACGTGCCCTTTCATGCAGCCTAAAATGGGATCGCAGCGATAACTGAAGCCCATGGCAATGGATGCAATCCCCCCGAATTACCTGGAACATGAGTGCAAAGCTAAGTCTTCTATAAAGCCTTTCTGGAAGGAAATCAATTGTTGCAATTGGCAGATTTGGCAAACTTTCTGCTAACAGAGTTGACACATTCCTATTTAGGGGTTCATAGTTCACCTGTAATTAGGAGTTCACATCTCACCTGTAATTAGGAGTTCACAGCTCACCTGTAATTAGAGGTTCACAGCTCACCTGTAATTAGGAGTTCACAGCTCACCTGTAATTAGGAGTTCACAGCTCACCTGTAATTAGAGGTTCACAGCTCACCTGTAATTAGGAGTTCACAGCTCACCTGTAATTATGAGTTCACAGCTCACCTGTAATTAGGAGTTCACAGCTCACCTGTATTTAGGGGTTCACAGCTCACCTGTAATTAGGGGTTCACAGTTCACCTGTAATTAGGAGTTCACAGCTCACCTGTATTTAGGGGTTCACAGCTCACCTGTAATTAGGGGTTCACAGTTCACCTGTAATTATGAGTTCACATCTCACCTGTAATTAGGAGTTCACATCTCACCTGTAATTAGGGGTTCACAGTTCACCTGTAATTAGGGGTTCACATCTCACCTGTAATTATGAGTTCACATCTCACCTGTAATTAGGAGTTCACAGCTCACCTGTATTTAGGGGTTCACATCTCACCTGTAATTAGGGGTTCACAGTTCACCTGTAATTAGGAGTTCACAGCTCACCTGTAATTAGGAGTTCACAGCTCACCTGTATTTAGGGGTTCACATCTCACCTGTAATTAGGGGTTCACAGTTCACCTGTAATTATGGGTTCACAGCTCACCTGTAATTATGAGTTCACAGCTCACCTGTATTTAGGGGTTCACAGTTCACCTGTAATTATGGGTTCACAGCTCACCTGTAATTACGAGTTCACAGCTCACCTGTAATTAGGAGTTCACAGCTCACCTGTAATTAGGAGTTCACAGCTCACCTGTAATTAGGAGTTCACAGCTCACCTGTAATTAGGAGTTCACATCTCACCTGTAATTAGGAATTCACAGTTCACCTTTAATTAGGAGTTCACATCTCACCTGTAATTAGGAGTTCACATCTCACCTGTAATTAGGAATTCACAGTTCACCTGTAATTAGGAGTTCACATCTCACCCTGTAATTAGGAGTTCACATCTCACCTGTAATTAGGAATTCACAGTTCACCTGTAATTAGGAGTTCACATCTCACCTGTAATTAGGAGTTCACATCTCACCTGTAATTAGGAGTTCACATCTCACCTGTAATTAGGAGTTCACAGCTCACCTGTAATTAGGAGTTCACATCTCACCTGTAATTAGGAATTCACAGTTCACCTGTAATTAGGAATTCACAGTTCACCTGTAATTAGGAATTCACAGTTCACCTGTAATTAGGAGTTCACATCTCACCTGTAATTAGGAGTTCACATCTCACCTGTAATTAGGAATTCACAGTTCACCTGTAATTAGGAATTCACAGTTCACCTGTAATTAGGAGTTCACATCTCACCTGTAGTTAGGAGTTCACATCTCACCTGTAATTAGGAGTTCACATCTCACCTGTAATTAGGAGTTCACAGTTCACCTGTAATTAGGAATTCACATCTCACCTGTAATTAGGAGTTCACGTTCACATCTCACCTGTAATTAGGAGTTCACATCTCACCTGTAATTAGGAGTTCACATTTCACCTGTAATTAGGAGTTCACATCTCACCTGTAATTAGGAATTCACAGTTCACCTGTAATTAGGGGTTCACAGCTCACCTGTAATTAGGAGTTCACAGTTCACCTGTAATTAGGAGTTCACAGCTCACCTGTAATTAGGGGTTCACATCTCACCTGTAATTAGGAGTTCACATCTCACCTGTAATTAGGGGTTCACAGTTCACCAAAGAGGAGCATCAGGGAGTGTTTTTTGTGTTGGTAGGTGACGTCGGGTCCATCCTCAGCCGGCTCGTCAGGCTTCCATGCCTCAGCCGGCACATCAGGTTCACAAGCGTCTGTTGCTGAGTCCTCAGCCGGGCTCGTCAGGCTCCCGCACCTCACCCGGCTAGTCAGGCTCCCGCAACCTCACCTGGATAGTCAGGCTCCCGCGCCTCAGCATATACTACTAGTCCGCTCGGCGTGCTGCGGCTGGAGCCGCGCGTCAGGGAGGTGGTACTGTCACGTATACTCCCGCTCCGGCGCTCTAGGTCACCAGGCTGCTCATTATTACGCACACCTGTCACGCCTCATCAGACTCACCTGGACTTCATCACCCTCTTGATTACCTTCCCTATATCTGTCACTCCCTTTGGTTCCTTCCCCAGGCGTTATTGACTCTGTTTGTGTTTCTGACTCTGTACGCTACCCGTGTTCCTTGTTTTGTTAATGTATTTATTAAATGATTCACTCCCTGTACTTGCTTCCTGACTCGCAGCGTACACATTACATCCACAACGGCCTATCAACTTGAAACAGTTTAGGGTGATCAAATACATTACCATGATGAACCATGTTAAGTTTGGCATTAATATCATGAACAATAAGGAAACTATTAATGACTACAATAATCAAAGAAAATCTTGTCATGGACAAAGAAAATATGATTCGCTCCAAATGTGGTATTTGGATTGATGTATATTAACACATATGCTAATATGCTAAAATATGCTAGAAATGCTTCAATCTTCTCATGAACCATAGGACCAAATGACACCATTTGGAAAGTAGGCCCATGGTACTGTACATGTCTTAACTTGGTTTGAGAAAAGCTAAGGGATTGGTCATAACATGGCTGAGTTAGTCCACTCCACAGTGACCTATCAACTTGAAATATGTCATCGCTAACATAGACATCCGTAAGATGAACTACAATGAATTTGGTATTGATAGCTCAAAAAACAAGGAAGCTATTAACAACTCATTCTTTGGCTATGTAACACCAACGCTCAAAATCATCTTCTCGTCAGGAACGCCAGATTTTGTATTTAGGGACATAGAGGAAGTTAGTTTCTACATGATGGAGTGCTTACTTTATCCAACTGATCTTGTGTCGTTTCTGTCATCCAGTGAACCCTGTTCATTGCAGCTTGCAGCTATATTGGTTGCATTCACGGCTTGATGAGAGGGAGCGGATGGGAGGGACACTAACACAAGAGGAGTGAGAGAGGGGAGGGAGGAAGGGAAACTAACACAAGAGGAGTGAGAGAGGGGAGGGAGGAAGGGAAACTAACACAAGAGGAGTGAGAGAGGGGAGGGGGAAGGGAAACTAACACAAGAGGAGTGAGAGAGGGAGGGAGGAAGGGAAACTAACACAAGAGGAGTGAGAGAGGGGAGGGAGGAAGGGAAACTAACACAAGAGGAGGAGAGAGGGAGGGAGGAAGGGAAACTAACACAAGAGGAGGGGAGGGAGGAAGGAAGGGAAACTAACACAAGAGGAGTGAGAGAGGGGAGGGAGGAAGGGAAACTAACACAAGAGGAGTGAGAGAGGGGAGGGAGGAAGGGAAACTAATACAAGAGGAGTGAGAGAGGGGAGGGAGGAAGGGAAACTAACACAAGAGGAGTGAGAGAGGGGAGGGAGGAAGGGAAACTAACACAAGAGGAGTGAGAGAGGGGAGGGAGGAAGGGAAACTAATACAAGAGGAGTGAGAGAGGGGAGGGAGGAAGGGAAACTAATACAAGAGGAGTGAGAGAGGGGAGGGAGGAAGGGAAACTTACACAAGAGGAGTGAGAGAGGGGAGGGAGGAAGGGAAACTAACACAAGAGGAGTGAGAGAGGGGAGGGAGGAAGGGAAACGAATACAAGAGGAGTGAGAGAGGGGAGGGAGGAAGGGAAACTAACACAAGAGGAGTGAGAGAGGGGAGGGAGGAAGGGAAACTAACACAAGAGGAGTGAGAGAGGGGAGGGAGGAAGGGAAACTAACACAAGAGGAGTGAGAGAGGGGAGGGAGGAAGGGAGAAAGTAAATCAAATAACATTGCTTGTAATCATATTTTATGTCTCACCTGTCATCCATTGTAATGACTTTGAACCCAGACAGGCTCTGTTCCACTAGGATGCAATGCTAAAAGTACCACTCCCTCCCATGATCACTGGCCTACCAACATCTGATTCTGTTTCACCAAATGAACAGATGTTGGCCTACTCTGTTTCGAGACATGGCGGATGCAGGGTGATGTTTATTTGGATGTATTGTACTCCACGGTGGGAGTTGTTCGTGTACGTCTTATTGTTTTGTATTGCCACAAGCTGTGAAAATGACATTTCCCCAATGAGGAAAGTATATAAGAAATGTACAACACAGAACAAATACAGTAGAATAACAGAAAGTGTTTTGTGAATGACTGGAGCCTTTAAACCACATGTCAAACTCAATCCCTGGAGGGCCACAGTGTCTGCAACAGGTTTTCATTCCTCCCTGACACTTAATTGATCAAATTAGGTCATTGATTGGCTGGGAAGTCAACACACCTGGTTGTTTAGGTCGAAATTGGAAACTAATTGAAAGGGAAGGGCCCATATGTAAGCATTTCACTGTTAGTCCACATCTGTGACAAATAACATTTGATTTGATTTGAAGAACGGAAAGCTGACACTGTGCCCCTCCAGGAACTGTCTTCTTGGTAAGCAACTCCAGTGTAGATTTGGCCTTGTGTTTAAGGTTATTGACGTGCTGAAAGGTGAATTAATCTCCCAGTATCTGGTGGAAAGCAGACTGAACCAGGTTTTCCTCTAGGATTTTGCCCGTGCTTAGCTCCATTCAGTTTATTTTTTATCCTGAAAAACTCCCCAGTCTTTAACTATTACAAGCATGCACATAACATGATGCAGCCACCACTATGCTTGAAAATATGGAGAGTGGTACTCAGTGATATGTTGTATTGGATTTGCCCCAAAAATGACACTTTTTTTTTCCGAACAAAAAGTGAATTGCTTTGACACATTTTTTGCAGTATGACTTGTTTAATGCCTTGTTGTGTAATTAATAACTTTGGTAATTGTGTAATTAATATCTTCACCATGCTTAAAGGGATATTCAATGTCTGCTTTTTTAGTTTTAACCACTATTATTGCACACAGAGTCCATGCAACTTATTATGTGACTTGTTAAGGACATTTTATTCCTGAACTTATTTAGGCTTGCATAACGAAGGGGTTGAATAATTTTTGACTCAAACATTTCCGCTTTACATTTTTAATAAAAAAAATAAAATAAAAAAACATATTTTCACTTTGATATTATGGGGTATTGTGTGTAGGCCAATGACAAAACATGTTGATTTAATACATTTTTAATTCAGGCTGTATCACAACAAAATGTGGAAAAGGTTTTAAGAGGTGTGAATACTTTCTCAAGGCACTGTATGTGGTGTATAGTTTTTGTGATGTCACTTCTTGTGGCACTGTGTGGCAGTAATGCGTCAGGATATAGGTTAGGGTTTAAAGGTCAACTCAGCGAGATGACGTAGATGCACGAAGTAAAGAGCAGTAGTGGGTCCATTTCTGCAGCAACCAGGAGCGTTGAAGTGCAAGGCTATACTTCTCCGCTGTTTTGGTCCCGTAGCTACCACATTGTAGCAGCATGAGGCGTACCCTTGCACATGCCCAGATACTCTGTGTGATTGTGCGCCTTACAAAATGTGTTGCATTCTGGGGATAAAAATGTTCTGACTTGCGCCTACATGTCAACTGCATGAACTTTACAAAAATCATGTGATCAAAGGTCATGAATTGTTTTACTGCAGTCGACTGTAAGTTCATCCTGCAGCCACCGCCTGTATTGTAAGAGGCTCTATTGTCAACCACTCATTATGGTGTTTTTGTTTGACCCACGCAAACGTGACCAAATACATGACTGAAACATGAACCAATTTGCAGCAATCTATCTCTAAAATGCATTTATACAAATACATGTTGTGTTTGAGGCTCTCTCTTACTAATTAATTGAACAATGTGTACACAATATTATATTATGATTTCAGTTTTGTGAGTGTGTGAGATGGGGGTTAGATACATGTTTATTTCCACATTATAGAGAAAAAGTTTTATGAACAATGAAAAGACACTGCCGTGTTGAGCTGAGCCTTGCTGTCGGAAAACCACATTAGTCCGACTTTCTGCGGTTGCTGGTGCACCTCCCCCAATTTCACTCTTGGACTTTCTTTCTACAGCCGGTTACTTTAGCCATACCACTCAATATCTCGTGGCTGCTCGTGGAAATTATAAGGTCAATCTCAATGTGACCCACCAGATTCAGATGCTTGAAAACCCCATTTGATTTGTGCCCCCCCCCAAAAAACCAAAACGGAACATAATTCATTTTATTTTACTTTGTTTTTACTTCTAAGATAATAGTTTCAGTATAGTTTGTCTTTCAAACAGGTTTGTTCATTATTTTATTTCAGTTAACTAAATAGTTTTTCATGATTCGTTTTCATTCGTTACAGTTTTTTGTTTACTATACTAACCTTGCTTCATACAATGCACCGATGATGACAAGGCATACAGAGGTGGCAGAGACTGGGATGGAGCAGAGAGGTGAAGATGCTCCCCCTCTTTCTCTCTCTCCCTTCCTCCCTCCGTCAGTTAGATTTATTGCCTGTGTAGCTGTGGCTCTCAAACCTCTGTCCCCAGTCACTGAGCAGAGAGAGGACTGGCAGTGGAACGACACTGCTTTGTGAATGAGGTGACACATACACACAGCCCTGTCTTTATCTCTGACGCGAAGCAGAGGTCACACACACACACACACTCGAGGTGACACACAAATAGTGTCTCACTGACATAACCGTGTGTGACACAGCCCTGTCTCTGTCTGTGACTTGAAGCAGGGGTAAGGAGGGTTGGAGACAAATCTGTCTACTTGTCATACAGCACCCTGTGCCAATTCAAAGAGAGACAGGATGACTAATATTAGTGTTTCGCCCTTAATGTGTTTATTCAACAATCACTCAACCCTCTGTGTGTGTTATGGTGGAAATTACAAGGTTATGTTATAATGCTATTATCGCATCAAATGGTTGTTTTATGCAACAGAATATGCGGATGTTAGAACGCTCATCTGTGTGTGTGTGTCACGCGGAGCGGAACAGATGAACCCAAGAGCAGACTCAGACGAGGAGACTGGGATGAAGTAAGCAAGGTATTTATTGGAACACAGGGGGAAGATGGAGTGTAGGTCAGGGGAAGCTTGGGAGTGTTGCCGGAAACCAGGTGCGAGAGCGAGAGGTGTTGTAGGACAGGGTAAGCAGGTCCGGAGGGGAATCCAAGGGAGCCGTAGAGTGGGGAAACCAGGACAGAGTAGCAGGACTGACGAGAAGTCGGACTGGAGACAGGGTCCAGAGTCAGAGTGGGCAGAACTGTAGCGGAGAGGAAAACAGCGTCAGGCAAGGAAAACATGCACAACAGGATCTAACCAGGAACAAATGGCTAGAAACATGGACTGACTGAGCAGAGATTACGATCTGGCAGCGTGGAAGAGGCAGGAATGAGTATTTGTAGAGGTCTTGATTATGGAACAGGTTGCAGCTGGTGGGGATCTGCTCTGACTCCAGCACACCTGTCTCCACTCACAGAGAGAGAGAGAGAGAGAGAGAGAGAGAGAGAGAGAGCACTTGGGGAGTGGCGTCAGGTCAAGGAGACACGGGATGAGCACTAGAGGGCGTGGCAGGAGCAGATGTAACAGTGTGTTCTACCGAGGATGGGCCTCTGGGAGATAACACTGACACGAGATTTACAATGTCTTTTGGGTGTTAAAAACACAAAGAGACTGCATTCCAGAGCATGAGTTAATGTTTCTGTTCTATATGGTACCAGGGATAGAGAACTGTTTTTACAGTAGATACTGTCTGCTGTGAATTATATGTATCTTTCATACATATCTTAACCTTGTGACCCATTCTATACATCTGTTGTTTGTCATGTAGGTTGAAAGGGGTGTATCTTGGCTATAAAATACCTTTGTACTTTTGTCTCTGGGCTCTCAACGAATCATCTGAGGGTGATTCGTCGACAAGTCATCATTATCGTAGAGCACTCAATGTATTAACTTTATATGTGTGCATTGTATTGACCTGCTCCCTTATTAATAAGTGATTCATGATTTAGTTTTAGTATAACTCTGACTTGTGTGATAAGTTTGTCTCTCCTCATTTTATAGTAAAGAAATTAACCACCAGTGTGTGTGTGTGTGTGTGTGTGTGTGTGTGTGTGTGTGTGTGTGTGTGTGTGTGTGTGTGTGTGTGTGTGTGTGTGTGTGTGTGTGTGTGCTTGCCCTGACACCATGTGTGATTGTGTGACAGAGGGGTCTTGGTGTTCTGCTTAGGGACCTCATTATCCCAGACCCCTGTCACTGGGTATGATGGGGGGCTCTCACCTCACAGGCCTGTCTTTGACACGCCGAGCAATATCTGTCACACACACGTGCATTTGCACATACATATGTACTCACGAACACCCACACACAGGCACACACAGGCACACACACGCGAGCACACCCAGGCAAACATGGGTACACAAATGCATAGACACAGCACACAATCTCACACAGGCACACAGGCAAACATGAGCACACACATACACACTGGAATTAAATGACCTTCTCTGCAGCCAAACCATTCCATTGGCTTTGAAGAATCTGATCCAAGACTGATCCAATTTGTCCCATTGACTAAGAAGACATAGCAATGTACAGCCCCTAACAATGGAGAACTTGCATTCTGTTACTGCTATGGATTATATTAGTAAGTATATGACTCTTCTATAACCCAATGACCAAATACACACTATAGCTGTTAGCTACCCCTCAGGACTACAGAGAATGACAACAAACTGCAATTATAATGTCCCCTCATCCCCTCTAACCCCTCCCCACATACACACACACACTCAGTACCCTGCAATACAATTCTCACTTTGTGACGCAGACCCAGTGTTGCCAGGCAATAGCTTATCGAAGGTCCAGTGATCTTGACAAGCCCAATACTGACTGTCGCTACTCCCCCTCCATCTATCCATCTACAGGTAACTGCCAAAATAAAGGAAACACCAACATAAAGTGCCTTAATAGGGTGTTGGGGTACCACGAGCCAGAACAGCTTCAATGCATCTTGGCATAGATTCTACAAGTGTCTGAAACTCTATTGGAGGGATGCAACACCATTCTTCCACAAGAAATTCCATAATTTGGTGTTTTGTTGATGGTGGTGGAAAACGTTGTCTCGTGCACCAGTCCAGAATCTCCCATAAGTGTTCAATTGGTGAGACAGGGACACACACACAACATTAAAACACCCTATACTCCTTTGAGACCCCTCTTTTCTAGCCATGGTATCCAAAATAATGGGCAACTGGGCATTGTTATACATGGCCCTGAGCATGATGGGATGTTAATTTCTTAATTAACTCAGAAACCACACCTGCCTTCAATATACTATGTATCCCTCATTTACCCAAGTGTTTCCTTTAGTTTGGCAGTTACCTGTGTCTTTCTCTGAATGCACTATAAATACTTTTAACTCTGCTGTGTCAAAATTATCACACAACCTCAGTGTAACTCAATTTGCTACCACAGGGTTTCTGTTTATTGGTCATTGTTTTCTTCAATTGAAAAATTGAAATAATCAATCAATGGAACCCAATTAAACCCACTTAAATCCATTTAAAAACAACAAATATGCAATGGGGACTGGGTGCTATACTGGATATAAAATGGCTGTATCTGAGTCTAGCAATGAAGTGATGTTTGAGGATGTATCTGAGTCTAGCAATGAAATTATGTTTGAGGGTGGATTTGAATTGATCATATAAGTCCTTTTTTTCTGTGGTTCAGCACTCATCTTTTGTTGCAGCAGCTCTTCTCTTTGACAACAAACATTGCCATCTAGTGAAATTCATGTCATAGCAGGGGTATGGATGCCAATCAAAAGAGTGCATCTCAATAGTCTAGAGTAGCCCCTTTTCCTCTGTTTTCAGTTCAGTCCAGATGAAGGGAAGGAGATGAGGAGAGGAAACCACTTTAGACTATTGAGATGCACCTGCAAGACTGCTCACTATGCATACACCCTATATAGTATGTCTGTAGTGACAGCCTAAAGTCAAGATCTTGGATCCCTGTCACCTGTCCTGGAGTCAGAAAAACACAGAAACACAAGATAATGCTCAATAGCATAGATAAGAAACATGAGAGATCTATTGCTTTTCATAAGTGCAGCCCAGCACCAGACGTGCTTGTCTTTTTGTCTCTCCTCGGTACATCTACCTGTCACAGATTCTTATGATCACACAGAAAGACAAATAGATCCGATTGTCTTACTAGACAGCACCAAAACTCAAATACTGGCATGACAGTTACTCAGCGACTGACGTGACAGTTACTCAGCGACTGACGTGACAGTTACTCAGCGACTGACGTGACAGTTACTCAGCGACTGATGTGACAGTTACTCAGCGACTGACGTGACAGTTACTCAGCGACTGACGTGATAGTTACTCAGTGACTGTTACGTGATAGTTACTCAGCGACTAGTTACTCAGTGACAGTTACTCAGCTACTGACGTGACAGTTACTCAGCTACTGACGTGACAGTTACTCAGCGACTGACGTGACAGTTACTCAGCTACTGACGTGACAGTTACTCAGCGACTGACGTGATAGTTACTCAGCGACTGACGTGATAGTTACTCAGCGACTGACGTGACAGTTACTCAGCTACTGACGTGACAGTTACTCAGCTACTGACGTGACAGTTACTCAGCGACTGACGTGACAGTTACTCAGCTACTGACGTGACAGTTACTCAGCGACTGACGTGATAGTTACTCAGCGACTGACGTGATAGTTACTCAGCTCACTGACGTGACAGTTACTCAGCTACTGACGTGACAGTTACTCAGCGACTGACGACAGACAGTTACTCAGTTACTCAGCGACTGACGTAGTTACTCAGACAGTTACTCAGCGACTGACGTGACAGTTACTCAGCTACTGACGTGACAGTTACTCAGCGACTGACGTGACAGTTACTCAGCTAATGACGTGACAGTTACTCAGCGACTGACGTGACAGTTACTCAGCTACTGACGTGACAGTTACTCAACTACTGAGGTGACAGTCTCATCCAGTGTGTGTCAGTGGCCCCTGTCACTCTCTCTCTCTCTCTCTCTTCATCAACCTGCTAGTGGTCTCCAAGTCTCATCATCTCATTGTTTGTTTGTCTTGTCTCTGCAGCGTGAATTACGACAGGAGGGAGATTAATCAAAAAATGCACTTAAATGTCTTGCAGCCTGATAGAACGAGTGGTGGGAAAAAAATGAAAAGAGTGGGATTGAAAAAGTTTTATTGCTTGTGAGGCATGGGAATATTGAACCACACAGAAATACACACATACACATGCATTAACACAAACGCACACATACAAACACAAACATATAGTGAATCAACCGGCAAAGAACAAGAAACGACCAGTAAAGAACAGATGTAAAGAACAGATGATGAGAATATATTGCGAGAGGGGATACCCAGCTCCCCTGTGGTGGCTGAACCAGTATTCTCTATTTTCTATGTAAAGTACTGTCTGACAAAGCACACTTTGGATCTTTGCAGAAGAACAATAGAACACAATAACAACTTTTAGTGGACCGAGTTGGTCTGTGGAATGAACCAAAAAGAACTGTTGGATTGGAATGTGATGTTTTGTGCAGAAAGTTGTTTTGTGTTACAGGCCTTTCTTGTTTTTGTCATTTGTGTTGAAAAAAAACAATACAAATTAAAAATACATACAATTCATTGATTGAACTAAGTAGCTAGGGAATATGAGCGATGGGCGATCTATATACAAGACAGTATGGAAGTCATGATATGGTAGTTGTTATGCATGACTCGATATCATTGGCGTCTACCCAACACTTAACATTCCCATCATCACCTTCCCACAGGAAAAAAATCATTTATTTCATCCAATTAATGAGACATTGCCTTATTGTCCTGGACTCGGTTCCAAAGGGGTTGAGCGCAGGGTTATCTAAAATTCACTAATTTGAGAAATTTAATGACTCCGTACTTCTACGACAATGACATTGATTTATAGCACTTATTTTCCTCTGTCACAATAAGGCCACTGCATCCGAAACCCCAGGATTCATTCATTAATGTATTGTTCCCTATAACTAATCCAATTACACAATCTGGCGGCTGCCATGAATTCAGCTGATCGTTTTTTAATTACATAGGTGCATTTAACTCATTTGCTGCTTTTTAAATTAAACAATTCAGATATTTGGGATTAAGTAGGATGCAAGGGTGGTATTTGTGGTCGATAAGTGAAAAATAATTAATCTTGGTGCTTTGACAAATCCCTGGCTGACATGGCCCATTGCTTAGCTCCTTAAAGTATACAGTATATGTATTTTTAATAGGGTAGCTATATTTCCTGGGGGATATTACAAGAAACAGCAAGTAAACACCACAGTAGCACTATGCCACAAGTAGGCCAAGTCAATGATTAAATACCTGCCTGGTTTAAAACCAAAAACACTTCAAGCTCTAGAGGCATCTTTAGCCTTGGAGAGAGGTTCAAATTGTTTTAGGTAGGAATCAGGAGGAGGAAGTCGATACTCAAACATATCCCGTGGACTTTAGAAATAAGGACTGAGAGATGTTGACAAATAGCTAATCAGTCAAAGGGAAGAGTAATTGAACTTCACATGTTGTATCTTTTGGCCAAGATAATAATCCACCACGGAGCTGCACTGACTGATAAGAAGAATCTATCTTTCTCTTATTCCTCTTCAGCTCTTGGCCTTCTGTGTGTGTGTGTGTGTGTGTGTGTCTCTCTCTCTCTCTCACCCAGCTTTCTTTCGCTCTCCTCCTCCAGTCCCTACACAGAGCCTCAGCTGTAGAAGTTGTGGTTGGCCAGGGCAGCTTCTCCAGCTATCCTGAGAGGCTGTCTGGGCTAAAGGCTACTCAAATATCAGATCCTCCCCAGCTCCCAGGACTCGTCCTTACCTCAGCAGCACAAAATGTTCTGAAATCTAAGTTGAATAGCTCTCAACGTTTAAATGTTACACCTCCAGGGGAAATTAGTAGTCAGTCGACAAGAGGAAGGAAGATTCCAGGAAACCTTATGATCCACATATGAATGAAGAGGACAGGTACTGTAAGTAATGCGGTGTATATACAATGACTGCCCTAGCTGGCTGGATCAAACAGGGAATATATCACACGTGTCTGTTTATACTATAGTGTGAGATCACACCTCCTCCAACACTGATGAAACCAGAGAGGGAGTGACAGCCATTAGCTAGCTGTCACTTACAATCAATCATCCATATGGAGACACACACACACACGCATGCACTAAATACATGCACACACACACACACACACCAAATGCAAAAAAACATTGTACCAGTAGAATCACACATAGGATACAGCGAAGTCATAGCTTCAGGAGCTGAGAAGTCAACTGTCTCCCTCTGGACCAGAGTCTAATACCAGGTTGTTACACACACACACACACACACACACACATTACAGCCCTGTCATCTAATCTACTGGGTTGCATCTTCCACTCACCATCCCATTCACCATAACGACCTTCAATAGGACAGCTTGGCCATAACACCTGTTTTCTTTCCCTCTCTCCCTCCCTCTCTATCTCTCCATCCATTCCTCTCTTTCTCTCTTTCCCACCCTCTTTCTCTACCCATCCTGATTTATATCACCAGGAGAGAAGATAATGGCTACTTAGAGAAGAAGGGAGGGTGGCAGAAGAAGAGAGAGGAGGAGAGATTGCATTGGTGACATCATGCCTCCCCCTGTCTGTCCCCCAGCCCTGTTATAGATGGGTGTTAGGGAGTCGGGACATCATGGTCTGGTACTATAAATAGCTGCTACTGTCCTTGGTGGGACAATCTTTTTCTGGATGATAGCTGATGAGAAGTGCCTTTTGACCTCCACCAAGAAGTGTGTGTGTGTGTGTGTGTGTGTGTGTGTGTGTGTGTGTGTGTGTGTGTGTGTGTGTGTGTGTGTGTGTGTGTGTGTGTCAGCCCCTCTGGGATAAACAATGTCTCTCTAAAATTACAGTCAGTCAGTTAAGATGCTCCTGATATTGGACCTGAACAAAGGAGAAATGTCACCATCCTTCTAGAAATGTCAGATATGAAACCTAAACTCATGTCACCATCCTTCTAGAAATGTCAGATATGAAACCTAAACTTATGTCACCATCCTTCTAAAAATGCTAGATTTGAAGCCTATATGACTGATATATTGATACATCCGCTCCTTCATCGTTAAACCAATCCTGACATCAGCCTTGGAGCTGTGGCCACATTCTGACAAACTGCATAACAAATCTGTTCTGTAACTTGTATCCATCATTCCATTATTTAATCAAAGAGTAACTTCAGAAAGTTAGCAAATCCCTCTGCACCTCTAAAAGGTGACAGGCCAGAAATGAGCTGAGCTCTATAGAAGAAGAGAAAAGTGACAGTGAAGTGGAGGAGTCTACGATGGATCTACAAACACACACACACACACAGACAGACACACAGACACGCACACACACTTTTAAGGGTGGTCTGCCTGCTTAAGCGCTCTGGGACGGTCATGCGTGTCGAGACTGCTAAACCTCTGGGAAATCAGGGGCCGGGAAACCGCCAGCCTCCCGGAAACATCCCGGACCTCTAACACTTCTAACATCTGACATCCTACTGAAATGTGAAGTTGCCAAACCACCTGCCGCATCCAAGCTTCATGTAACCCTGATGAGAGAGACAGGACAGAGAGTGGGGAAACGGGCCTCATTTGTTACAGTTTTAGATCTCAATTCTCTCTCTCGGCTCTCTCTTGCCAACTCTCTCATTGAGCTATAGCTCTGGAAGTGTCCGAGGATGGCTATAATGAGAACAAAACCCTAGATATTATTGATCTATGCCTTCAATTACCTTCCCACGCTCAATTATTTAATAAGGCTTCTATCTATCTCTCCCTCTCCCTCTCTCTCCCTCTCTCTCTCTCTCTCTCTCTCTCTCTCTCTCTCTCTAGAAGTTGTTCAAAGAGAAAAGAAGAAGGTTCAACTCCAAACTCGCTCACTCAGATTGATCTAAAAGCGGAGTTTTGCAAGACAAAGTATCTACGTGCCAAAGCACTTTAGGTTTGAGGTTCATACTGTATTCGGTGAAAGAATACACTTAAATAATTATTTGAAAATGGTTAAGAGTGTCACGCCCTGGTCTAAGTATTTTGTGTTTATCTTTATGTATTGGGTCAGGCCAGGGTGTGGCATGGGGTTTTTGTATTGTGGTGTGTTTTGTCTGGGGGTTTTGGTGTGTATGTATTGGGATTGTAGCTAGTGGGGTTATCTAGCAAAGTCTATGGCTGTCTGGAGTGGTTCTCAATCAGAGGCAGGTGTTTATCGTTGTCTCTGATTGGGAACCATATTTAGGCAGCCATATTCTTTGAGTTTGTCGTGGGTGATTGTCCTGATGTCCTTGTTCTGTGTTAGTTGACACAAGTATAGGCTGTTTCGGTTTTCGTTACGTTTATTGTTTTTGTAGTGTTTTGTATTGATTCGTGTTTACGTGTGTTTTTTCCATTAAACCTGGATCGCAATCTACACGCTGCGTTTTGGTCCGACTCTCCTTCACCACACCTAAAAAAAACGTTACAAAGAGTTGCACTGCTGCTGCAGTCTTGTTACATAACATCTGTAGATAATGGAGTGGACAGCACTCCGTTGGATAATCTCAAGTAATGAATGTATCGCCCCGCATTTGTCTACAGATATATGTTTGTACTTTGGGAGTGATGTCCATTTCATTCTCCGCAATGCATACAATGTCATGATTTGTAAATCACTCTATTGGGTGTAAGAGTATATCCTACCTATCACAGCCATTATATCTCTGTGTTGAATAGATTAACCAGTCGCTTTAACGATACATACCCACCACTTCAAAGACCACTAATAACACCAGTCTCTTCGAATAGCCTCACATTCTAAACATAGTAGTCATTTCCAATTAAAAGTAGTAGCCGTAACAATCCGTTTCACAAATCCCTTGTCGCAGAGCTAGTTTATGGAAATGTGAAACCTTGTTATGCCTGAACACCGGAAATCTCCTCCTGCCTTATCTCCTAATGATAGGACAGAGTGTGAGTCTTCACTGGGCTTGAGCCTCTTGCCTCCCTTCGTCTCAGCCTCGCTGGGGGATAGGACTAATCTGTATTCAGTGAAAGATGGAGAGTCAGCCTGTTCACTCTGACTGCAGGTATCTACCAGGTCTAGTCTATGGAAAATCCTCTTTATAAGAGAATATACTGGGCAGGCAGGAACCCTGCAATGCAGTGTACCGTATTAATGCAGGGGCGTAACTTGGTGGGCAGTTTAGATATGTGTCCAGAAGCTGCCAACACTTTGGAGGGTATCAGGTATCACCCTCACTTTGAGTTGAGACTTTGGGTGAGCTTGTTCTCTTCAAAACCCCTAATGTTTATGCAATGCAGTGTGTTGAAAGACAGGAATCTCAACTCAAATCACACCTCAAAGTGCATAATGGGCTGGCTCATGAACACAGTCTTTGTGAACACACTTCATCCCTAACACACATTTTGAAAGGACATTATCGCCCTCCTTCAAGCTTTGCTCTGAATAACACAAAACACACAAACGCACACACACACACACACACGCCACTTGGCAACCCAGGTGTTATACAGGCAGTGAGTGAGTTCCTGCAGCAGGGTTCGTGGCGTGGGCCTGTTGCAAAGGGGTTTGGTGCCCTCTAGCAGCCGAATGGAGAAACAACAGCTCAACGTTTCCATTCGGTAAAAATGATAAATGTAAAGATAAAAAAAGATGAATGATTATTGCTGCAGACCAATTACTCAGCATTAGCTTTGAACATCCAAGCAGAAGCACATACAGTATTTATATCAATTGGAGAAATGATGGTCCACTTTTAAACAAACACTTGAATGAAGCCTTCATAAACCCTTTATTTTTATTTTTTATTTGATTGAACCTTTATTTAACTAGGCAAGTCAGTTAAGAACAAATTCTTATTTACAATGACTGCCTACACCGGCCAAACCTGGACGATGCTGGGCCAATTGTGCGCAGCCCTATGGGACTCCCAATCACGGCCAGTTGTGATACAGCCTGGATTCCAACCAGGGTTGAGATGAGATGAGGTCCTTAGACCACTGCGCCACTCGGGAGCCAAACCCAGATTCGTCCTTTGGACTGCCAGATGGTGAAGCATCTTATAAGAACTTTATAGCGGCCATAAACCAGACTGATCTCATAGACTAGACTTAACATAGTAAAGTAAATCCGGGACACTCAAATTAGTATGATATGTTAGGTTTTGTATAGCGTGACTGTCTAGCAACCCAAACGTTGCATCTTCGAATCTCATCACAACTTTAGCATTTTAGTTAATTAGCAACTTTGCAACAACTTACTACTTTTGAGCTACTTTGCAACAGCTAACCCTCCCCCTAACCCTTTTAGCTAACCCTCCACCTAACTCCTAACATTAACTTCTAACGCATAACCTAGCTAACGTTAGCCTGCTAGCTGGGAATTCATAACATATCATAGGTTTAGAAAATTTGAATCATATTGTACATTTAGCTACTTCGTAAACATATTGTACAAATTTGCTAACATGTGTTGCTAACATGTGTATAAAATCAAGCACACAGCCATGCAATCTCCATAGACAAACATTGGCAGGAGAATGGCTTCACTGAAGAGCTCAGTGACTTTCAACGTTATACCGTCATAGGATGCCACCTTTGCAACAAGTCAGTTTGCCCTGGTTAACTGTAGGTGCTGTTATTTACATTTACATTTAAGTCATTTAGCAGACGCTCTTATCCAGAGCGACTTACAAATTGGTGCGTTCACCTTAAGACATCCAGTGGAACAGCCACTTTGCAATAGTGCATCTAAATCTTTTAAGGGGGGTGAGAAGGATTACTTTATCCTATCCTAGGTATTCCTGAAAGAGGTGGGGTTTCAGGTGTCTCCGGAAGGTGGTGATTGACTCCGCTGTCCTGGCGTCGTGAGGGAGTTTGTTCCACCATTGGGGGGCCAGAGCAGCGAACAGTTTTGACTGGGCTGCGCGGGAACTGTACTTCCTCAGTGGTAGGGAGGCGAGCAGGCCAGAGGTGGATGAACGCAGTGCCCTTGTTTGGGTGTAGGGCCTGATCAGAGCCTGGAGGTACTGAGGTGCCGTTCCCCTCACAGCTCCGTAGGCAAGCACCATGGTCTTGTAGCGGATGCGAGCTTCAACTGGAAGCCAGTGGAGAGAGCGGAGGAGCGGGGTGACGTGAGAGAACTTGGGAAGGTTGAACACCAGACGGGCTGCGGCGTTCTGGATGAGTTGTAGGGGTTTAATGGCACAGGCAGGGAGCCCAGCCAACAGCGAGTTGCAGTAATCCAGACGGGAGATGACAAGTGCCTGGATTAGGACCTGCGCCGCTTCCTGTGTGAGGCAGGGTCGTACTCTGCGGATGTTGTAGAGCATGAACCTACAAGAACGGGCCACCGCCTTGATGTTAGTTGAGAACGACAGGGTGTTGTCCAGGATCACGCCAAGGTTCTTAGCGCTCTGGGAGGAGGACACAATGGAGTTGTCAACCGTGATGGCGAGATCATGGAATGTTATTGTGAAGTGGAAACATCTAGAAGCAACAACGGCTCAGCCGCGGAGTGGTAGGCCACACAAGCTCACCGAATGGGACCACCGAGTACTGAAGTGCGTAGAGAGTAAAAATCATCTGTCCATCGGTTGCAACACTCACTACCAAGTTCCAAACTGCCTCTGGAAGCGACGTCAGCACAATAACTATTCTTTGGGGGCTTCATGAAATGGGTTTCCATGGCCGAGCAGACGCACACAAGCCTAAGATCACCATACGCAATGCCAAGAGCCTGGCTGGAGGGGTGTAAAGCTCGCCGCCATTGGACTGGAGCAGTGGAAATGCGTTCTCTTGAGTGATGAATCATGCTTCACCATCTGGCAGGCCGACGGACTAATCTGGGTTTGGCAGATGCCAGGTGAACGTTACCTGCTGGAATGCATAGTGCCAACTGAAAAGTTTAGTGGAGGAGGAATAATGATCTGAGGTTGTTTTTCATGGTTCGGCCTAGGCCCAGTGAAGGGAAATCTTAATGCTACAGCATACAATGACATTCTAGACGATTCTTTGCTTCTAACTTTGTGGCAACAGTTTGGGGAAGGTCCTTTCCTGTTTCAGCATGACAATGCCCCCATGCACAAAGCGAGTTCCGTTGAGAAATGGTTTGAGATCGGTGTGGAAGAACTTGAATGGTCTGCACAGCCCTGACCTCAACTCGATCGAACACCTTTGAAATGAATTGGAACGCTGACTGCGAGTCAGGCCTAATCACCCAATATAAGAGCCCAACCTCACTAACGCCCTTGTGGCTGCACAGCAAGTGGAAAGCCTTCCCAGAAGAGTGGAGGCCGTTATAGCAGCAAAGGGGAAGGGAGGGGCAACTCCATATTAATGCCCATGATTTTGGAATGAGATGTTCAACGAGCAGGTGTCCACATACTTTTGGTCATGTAGTGTATCATACTAAATGGAGTGTCTCAAATTAACGCAAAGAATAATATGAAATGCTCTTGAGGTCATGTTGCATAAACGGGTGTTTCGCTATTGATGGTCGGGAACGGCTCAGGCTGAATAGTTCTGGGTTGATGTGGAATATGTTTTGGGAGCAACTGCTCTATAGTTTCTTCTAAATTGGTGCTTGATGGTTCTCTCCAGAGAAATCTAGCCACTGCAGTAGTAGTACAGCTCTCCAGGAGGGTTGGCCAACCTTGCTTTTACCAATTAAGACAAGCAATCGTAGCATTTAAAACACGAGAGTCATATTCAACCTTGGATCAACCCACCCACCAAATACTGCTTGTGTGATGGATAGCCTACAACGTAACTCTATGCTTGTGTTCAACATACAAGATAGCTGCAGGATAGATATTCCTCCCAAAGCCAGCATGGGTTTCTGAGCCAATTCTCAGGTTACAACCAACATAAACACTTGAAGTGTGACATGACCTGGGTGGGTGTGGAGGAATGCTAAAAATCCAGCGCATTTTGTAACACGTCGTATTTGTGTATCTGTTTGTTTGTTTCATTACACGCTGTTTTTTACCAATGACACTGATCTAACATCAGTTTTGCGTTTCTCTCACAAATGATAAAGGCTATACATGTGGTGTTCTGTAAAGTGGTCCCAGATCTGTGCATAAGGGCAACTTAACCTGAGTGGTATACCAAGGATAGGGGATGGCCTTAACACCCTCTAGTTTACATTGACGTCACAGGAAGGCGGCTCTGCGCGCACAGGTGTTCTCCACAGGTGATGGCGAGGAAATGAAAATGGTGCTTCATGAAAAACAAGTTAAACTCTCCACTGAAGTTATTTGACCTCATCACAGCTTAGGCATGGCTCAAAACTGCCTGGGGAACTGTGCGCCGTTGTTTTTCCTAGCCGTCGCTTTTGACGTCGGCGGTTTGACATTGCTTTTAGTTGGTATTTTCGCGGATCTAAAGTTGGACGGTCACTTCTACGGTGATTTCCTCATCTACACGGGTACACTCATCATCTTCCTAAGTCTGGGTTGGTGGATTTTGTGGTACACGGGCAACATAAAGGTTTACTCCGAGGACTTTGAGAAAAGCACCCTGGACAACTTTGCGCATTGGGCGAGAAAGTTTTCGGAGCGGCTCTCGAAGAGCGGGATAAAAACTCTGGAAGCCGGGGAGAAGTGCATGGTGAATAGGAAGGAATCGGTCAACAGAACAGTGCCTGTTCACGCTCCATCACGAATTACGTGGGAACACAGCATCAGCGGACACGACAATGGAGGATACGACCGAAGTTTTGACAACCCGCCGAGGGAGAAAACGGTCGAGTTGGGGATTCTGAAGAACTCTGAAGTGTTATTGCAAAGCATCGTGGATAGCAAAGCGGAGAGGCTTCTCTGACAGCTGGTAGGTGTTTCTCAAAAGCAATAACAGCTCATTTACAAGTGGCTCTAATTAGGTGAACATCCGCTATAATTTTGGCCTCATTCTATTGTTAGATCAGATTTTCCCACCCTGCTTTATGTCCTCAACCTATATTCTCCTCCACGACATCTCAATCTGTTGTAGGTCATGCCTCAATTAGTGATTGTCATAATATTGACTTTCACCCACTCATATTTTCTAACTAGACAAAATTTGACAAACAGTAGGCAATCCTCCCGATTGGATCATGTCAGTTGTTTTGGGACTGTAAAAGCTGTCAATTTGGCTCTGGGTGGAAACTCTATCCTCCCAATAGTCCAGCAGATAGGTGAAATCATTGTTCCATTTTACCATACAAGGATCGAACTTGGTACACTAATTCCAGATGCCTTGAGGAACATTTTAAAGATTGGAGGCAGTCTGGGAAGCCTGCCTGTCAGTCAACCAGGGTGAACATTCTAATAAAATGGCTGCCATTGGATTTCCTTTCAGAAGAAAATAGGGTTAAGTCATTCCAAACAATATAAACATGACTAAAATCTACCCACTAAATAAACCCCACAGATAATATAGATAATAATTCTGATCATGAAGTACTATTGAGACCTTTTTAATAGGGGTCGTATTGAGGTCATTTTGACCCTATTCCAATGGCTATGTGGGGGATTTTTTTGTTGTTAAATTGGATGTCTATATATTGACAAATACACATGTGTTTTAATCAAATCAACCATATGCATTGAGCTTGTCTGAAGGTTTAAGCGCGCTGTTTGATGAAATCATTGAGACACAAATGAGTAGAGGGAGTCCGATTGCAATTGATTTGATTGTGCCGGGCTGGCTCAAACTTATGGCACTGTGTTAAAAATGACAGCGAGCGACTCTGTGACTAGCATCCGTTGGCTCTCTCTCCTCTCTGCTGCAGCGACCACCACAGAACATCAGCAGTGTTTATAGTGTTGGCTCTCTCTCCTCTCTGCTGCAGCGACCACCACAGAACATCAGCAGTGTTTATAGTGTTGGGTCTCTCCTCTCTGCTGCAGCGACCACCACAGAACATCAGCAGTGTTTATAGTGTTGGGTCTCTCTCCTCTCTGCTGCAGCGACCACCACAGAACATCAGCAGTGTTTATAGTGTTGGCTCTCTCTCCTCTCTGCTGCAGCGACCACCACAGAACATCAGCAGTGTTTATAGTGTTGGCTCTCTCTCCTCTCTGCTGCAGCGACCACCACAGAACATCAGCAGTGTTTATAGTGTTGGGTCTCTCTCCTCTCTGCTGCAGCGACCACCACAGAACATCAGCAGTGTTTATAGTGTTGGGTCTCTCTCCTCTCTGCTGCAGCGACCACCACAGAACATCAGCAGTGTTTATAGTGTTGGCTCTCTCTGCTCTCTGCTGCAGCGACCAGAGTTCTGTTACCGATATCCCTAATTTTGTTTAGGAAATTCTTTAAAGTTGTCACCCTTTGCCCTTCTCTCAACCAACTTCATGAGGTAGTCACCTGGCACCATCCCTATGGTGAAGCATGTTGGTGGCAGCATCAGGGTTGTTTTTCATCGGGAGGGACTGGGAGTCAGGATCAAGGGGAAAATGTATGCAAATGTGAAACTTCCGTTATTTTATGTTGAATACATTTGCAAACATTTCCAAAAACCTGTTTTTGCTTTGTCATTATGGGGCTATTGTGTGTAGATTGATGAGCGGAAAAAACAATCAATTTTATAAGGCTGTAACGTAACAAAATGTGGGAAAAGTCAAGGGGTCTTTCCAAATGCACTGTAAATGTAACATAATAAAAATGAGGATGTATGTTCAGGAATCAGGAATTTTGGTAGATTTTTCACAATTTTTCTACAAAAGATTTAAATATATTGTGTTCTCCCGACCACCTCAAACATTTTAAGCCATAATTGGGCTGTATGTACCAATTATTTCTGGAGATCTGTCCAAGTGAATCTAGTTCAATATGGACCCATGCAGCTGGTCGGTGGCCATATTGGAAATGACTTCCAGTGGGGGTAATGGGCTAAATAAATAAATCGATCTATCCAGAACTACTTAGACATGCCCCAGCTGTGTGAAATGTGGCTCTATCACAAAGTCCACAATTGTTCCCATAGCCACTGGACTATGGTCAAAACGACCTCAATATGACCCCCATGAATGTCTTGAGTTTTTTATGATCAGTGTTTTGTCTATATCTGTGGGATTTATTTAGTGGGTGGATAACGTTACAAAGTCATTTTTACATTTAGTTTTGATATGATTCGACCCTATTTCCTTCTAACAGGAAATCTGAATTGCAGCCATTTAATTATTTTTAAACCTCCCAGTTTGGGCTGGATGTGTCAATGTGTAGTTCATGTATGCATAATATGAGCAGAATTACAGTCTCATTTCAGAGCAATGCAGAGCAAGCGCAATCAATCACATTTATTTATAAAGCCCTTCTTATATCAGCTGATGTCACAAAGTGCTGTACAGAAACCCAGCCTAAAACCCCAAACCGCAAGAAATGCAGGTGTAGAAGCACGGCTTGGGTGCACATACAGTATGTGACACAGTGCGCAATATTCGGGGACCACCATTGGTGAGCGCTACTTTCAGAACTACTGGCTAAATGTATACAAATGTACCAGGGAATCTCTTTTAGTGTAAACATTGTTTCTGCCCTCTTGCCTTGAAGGGATTATGAAACCTCCATTATGCCACATTTGAATGATCAGTTGAGGAAGTCCTATAGCGGGTATGAGGTTAATTAACCCAGCTACAACATCATTGTCAACAACACTGACCCATTTCTGCTGTCTCCCACTCCAATAGTATACAGATGCATGTTTCCATGATGTAGTTCATATGACAATATCTTTTTCGAGAAGACTATGAAACGTCACATCTAATTGTTGCAATACACAACCCGTGCAAAGTCCAGTCCTTTAGAATAGATGCCCTTCACAGAGCCCTCCATCATGCCCCAGGCCCTGATCGCACACTTCACTTTGCTAACGAGTGTAATAATTAATTATCGTTCTATACTGGCTGCTACAATATAAAGAGCTTCAGTGGCCTTTAGCCATTCCTATTCAGCTTCCCAACCTCACATTTTTATAGGCTTTTTTTTAACCTGGTAGTTTAAAGCAGTGCTTCTAACAGGGATGACGGGTGGGTCAGGCTTCAGTCTACTCTAGACACCCTTGGGGCGCAGCCTGCAATGCGTCTTAATGGGCTTCAGAGCACCAGCAGTAGTGCTTATTGATTATATTGGATGGAGTTGGGCAGTCCTTAAATCACCTCTACATCAAATAACATTTTATTTGTCACATGTGCCGACTACAAGGGTGTAGACCTTACAGTGAATTGTTTACTTACAAGCCTTTAACCAATAGTGCAGTTTTAAGAAAAATGCCCCCCAAAAAAGAGAAGAATACCTAAATTAAAGAGCAGCAGTAAATAACAATAGCGGGGCCATATATGGGGGTACAGAGTCAATGTGCTGGTGTCGGGGGTAATATGTATGTAGGTAATATGTACATGTAGGTAGAGTTTTTAAAGTGACTGCATAGATAATAACAGTAGCAGCAATGTTCCGGGGGGGGCAATGCAAATAGTCTGGGTAGCCATTTGATTAGCTGTTTAGGAGCCTCATGGACCTAGACTTGGGGCTCCGGGACCACTTGCCGTCTATGACTAGGGTGGCTGGAGTGTCTTTGACAATTTTTAGGGCCTTCCTCTGACACCGCCTGGTATAGAGGTCCTGGATGGCAGGAAGCATGGCCCCGGTGATGTACTAGGCCGTACATCCTACCCTCTGTAGTGGAGGTCGACCGATTAATCGGAATGGCCGATTAATTAGGGCCGATTTCAAGTTTTCATAACAATCGGAAATCGGTATTTTTGGGCAACGATTTAAAAAATAAAATAAAATTTTATTTTTATTTTTATACCTTTTATTTAACTAGGCAAGTCAGTTAAAGAAAACATTCTTATTTTCAATGACTGCCTTAGGAATGGTGGGTTAACTGCCTTGTTCAGGGGCAGAAAGACAGATTTTAACCTTGTCAGCTCGGGTATCCAATCTTGCAACCTTACAGTTAACTAGTCCAACGCAATAACGGCCTGCCTCTCTCTCGTTGCACTCCACAAGGAGACTGACTGCCTGTTACACGAATGCAGTAAACCAAGGTAAGTTGCTAGCTAGCATTAAACTTATCTTATAAAAAACAATCAATCATAATCACTAGTTAACTACACATGGTTGATGATATTACTAGATATTATCTAGCGTGTCCTGCTTTGCATATAATCTGACTGAGCATACAAGTATCTAAGTATCTGACTGAGCGGTGGTAGGCAGAAGCAGGCACGTAAACATTCATTCAAACAGCACTTTCGTGCGTTTTGCCAGCAGCTCTTCGTTGTGCGTCATGCATTGCGCTGTTTATGACTTCAAGCCTAACAACTCCCGAGATGAGGCTGGTGTAACCGAAGTGAAATGGCTAGCTAGTTAGCGCGCGCTAATAGCATTTCAAACGTCACTCGCTCAGAGCCTTCTAGTAGTTGTTCCCCTTGCTCTGCATGGGTAACGCTGCTTCGATGGTGGCTGTTGTCGATTGTGTTCCTGGTTCGAGCCCAGGGAGGAGCGAGGAGAGGGACTGAAGCTATACTGTTACACTGGCAATACTAAAGTGCCTATAAGGACATCCAATAGTCAAAGGTTAATGAAATAGTTCTATAATTCCTATAATAACTACAACCTAAAACTTCTTACCTGGGAATATTGAAGACTCATGTTAAAAGAAACCACCAGCTTTCATATGTTCTGAGCAAGGAACTGAAACATTAGCTTTATTGCACTTTTACATATTGCACTTTTACTATCTTCTCCAACACTTTGTTTTTGCATTATTTAAACCAAATTGAACATGTTTATTTACTTGAGGCTAAATTGATTTTATTGATGTATTATATTAAGTTAAAATAAGTGTTCATACAGTAATGTTATAATTGTCATTATTACAAATACATGTTTTTTTTTAGATTGGCCGATTTTAATCGGTATTGGCTTTTTGGTCCTCCAATAATTGGTATCGGCGTTGAAAAAACATAATCGGTCGACCTCTACTCTGTAGTGCCCTGCGGTCGGAGGCCGAGCAGTTGCCATACCAGGCAGTGATGCAACCCGTCAGGATTCTCTCGATGGTGCAGCTGTAAAACCTTTTGAGGATCTGAAGACCCATGCCAAATAATTTCAGTCTCCTGAGGGGGAATAGGTTTTGTTGTGCCCTCTTCACGACTGTCTTGGTGTGCTTGGACCATATTAGTTTGCTGGTGATGTGAACGCCAAGGAACTAGAAGCTTTCAACCTGCTCCACTATAGCCCCATCGATGAGAATGGGGACGTGCTCTGTCCTCATTTTCCTGTAGTCCACAATCATCTCCTTAGTCTTGATCACGTTGAGGGAGAGGTTGTTGTCCTGGCACCACACGGTCAGGTCTCTGACCTCCTCCCTATAGGCTGTCTCGTTGTTGATCACTGTTGTGCCATCAGCAAACTTAATGATGCCGTTTGAGTCGTGCCTGGCTGTGCAGTCATGAGTGAACCTGGAGTACAGGAGGGGGCTGAGCACGTACCCCTGAGGGGCCCCCGTGTTGAGGATCAGCGTGGCGGATGTGTTGTTACCTACCCTTACCACCTGGGGGCGGCCCGTCAGGAAGTCCAGGATCCAGTTGCAGAGGGAGGTGTTTAGTCTGAGCTGTAGTTAATGAATAGCATTCTCACAGGTGTTCCTTTTGTCCAGGTGGGAAAGGGCAGTGTGGAGTGCAATAGAGATTGCATCATCTGCAGATCTGTTGGTGCAGTATGCAAATTGGAGTGGGTCTAGGGTTTCTGGGATAATGGTGTTGATGATGTGAGCCATGACCAGCCTTTTTAAAGCATTTCATGGCTACAGGTGTGAGTCCTATGGGTCGGCAGTCATTTAGGCAGGTTACCTTAGTGTTCTTGGGCACAGGGACTATGGTGGTCTGCTTGAAACATGTTGGTATTACAGACTCCGACAGGGAGAGGTTAAAAATGTCAGTGAAAGACACTTGCCAGTTGGTCAGTGCACGCTCTGAGTACACATCCTGGTAATCCGTCTGGCCTTGTGAATGTTGACCTGTTTAAAAGTCTTACTCACATCGGCTGCGGAGATCGTGATCACACAGTCGCCCGGAACAGCTGATGCTCTCATGCATGTTTCAGTGTTACTTGCCTCGAAGCGAGCATAGAAGTTATTTTGCTTGTCACTGGGCAGCTCTCGGCTGTGCATCCCTTTTGTAGTCTAATAGTTTGCAAGCCCTGCCACATATGACGAGAGCCGGTGTAGTACGATTTGATCTTGGTCCTGTATTAACGCGGGTAGCCTAGTGGGGCGGCAGGGTAGCCTAGTGGTTAGAGCGTTGGACTAGTAACCGGAAGGTTGCAAGTTCAAACCCCCGAGCTGACAAGGTACAAATCTGTCGTTCTGCCCCTGAACAGGCAGTTAACCCGCTGTTCCTAGGCCGTCATTGAAAATAAGAATTTGTTCTTAACTGACTTGCCTGGTTAAATAAATTTAAAAAACGCTTTGCCTGTTTGATGGTTCGTCGGAGGCTATAGTGGGATTTCTTATAAGCTCCTTGAAAGCGGCAGCTCTACCCTTTAGCTCAGTGCGAATGTTGCCTGTAATCCATGGCTTCTAGTTGGTGTACATAAAGTCAATGTGGGGACTATGTCCTCGACGCACTTATTGATAAAGCCAGTGACTGATGTGGTGTACTCCTCAATGCCATCGGAAGAATCCTGTAACATATTCCAGTATGTGCTAGCAACGCAGTCTTGTAGTTTAGTATCTGCTTCACCTGACCACTTTTTTTTTTATAGACCGAGTCACTGGTGCTTCCTGATTTTAGAGCTTTGTATGCGTCTCTGTGTGTGGATTGCACATTTAACATGTTGATAGAAATGATGTAAAACTGATTTAAGTTTCCCTGCATTAAAGTCCCCGGCCACTATGAGCGTTTTCCTGTTTGCTTATGGCGGTATACAGCATCGGTCTGTGATGGTACGTAAGACAGCTACAAAAAATACAGATGATAAACTCTCTAGGTAGATAGTGTGGTCTACAGCTTATCATGAGATACTCTACCTCAAGCGAGCAAAACCTCGAGACTTCCTTAGATATAGTGCACCAGCTGTTGTTTGCAAATATACATAGGCCCCGCCCCTTGTCTTCCCAGAGGCTGCTGTTCTGTCCTGCCGATGGAGGGTATAACCCTCCAGCTGTATGTTCTTAATGTCGTCGTTCAGCCATGACTCTGAAACACAAGATTTTACAGGTTTTTCATGTCCCGTTGGTAGGATATATGTGCTTTCAGCTCGTCCCATTTCTTTTCCAGCGATTGAACATTAGCTAGCAGGACGGAAGGTAAGGGCAGATTAGCCACTCGTCGCCTGATCCTCACAAGGCACCCTGATCTTTTTCCGCAAAATCTCTGTTTCCTTCTCCAGCAAATCACGGGGATCTGGGCCTGGTAGGGTGTCTGTAGTAGTATATCCGACTCATTGAAGGAGAACTCTTCGTCCAGTTTGAGGTGAGCAATCGCTGTTCAGAAGCTCTTTTCGGTCATAAGAGACGGGAGCAGCAACATTATTAACAAAACAAGCTACGAACAACGGGAAAAAACTAACAAAATAGCATGGTTGGTTAAGAGCCGATAAGACGGCAGCCTCCCCTCCGGCGCCATCGTAGTACATTCACCCTACGTGATTCAGATTATACGGTATAACTCCTACAACCATCTTAAGGAGTTATCTCAATGGGTCTAATAGGGGATTGATTTTAGAATAAAAGCGACAAATCACGGGACTTTTTGAGATGGATTCAGAAGTCTATCGTTGTCTTTCTGGGCAATTCAACTGCATTGCACTGAACAGACAACAGAGAAAACATTCATGTAGAAGTCGTACTCTCATACAGGCCATGAACTGGTCACATGATTCCTTACAAATGACAGATGTTCATATAAGCTTTTAGGATATGAACATTAATGCCTAGTCAATGTCCGTGCTCCCACTGAAATAGAATTAGCATAATAAAAAATCCCCATAAAAATGTGTGTTTTTTTAAGCTAGAGATACAGAAACTGCGTCTCAATCCACCACCTGCAGTGGAAGGTGGCCGAGCTACAGGGGTGTTTGTCAGACCAGGAGACATCCCGAAAATCGGTCTTCTCACACAAGTGTTCTTGACACAAACCGGTGCCCCTTGCACCTACTACCATACCCCGTTCAAAGGCACTTCAATCATTTGTCTTGCCCGTTCACCCTCTGAATGGCGCACACACACACAATCTGTCTCGGGGTTTAAAAATCCTTCTTTAACATGTCTCCTCCCCTTCATCTACACTGATTTTAAGTGGATTTAACAAGTGACATCTAAGGGATCCTAGCTTCCCCCTGGATTCACCTGGTCAGTCTGTCATGGAAAGAGCAGAGTTCTATAATGTTTTGTATACTCAGTGTACTGTATATGGAAGTGGTTTAGTGTCCCAAAAATTATTTCCTGATCTTATATTTCTCAGATATAGGACACTTTTTAAAAAACTTCCTTTTGATATATTTCGACTGTTATTCCATATATTAACTTGTTAGCCATTGTGTTTTAATGGCCTAATGTGACTAAGGCCAAATTCAATGTTTCATTAACTACTTAAAAATATATATTTAAAAAATTGATACCAAAAGGGGTTCTAAAATTCTAAATCAAATGGCTAAATGATCTTTGGTATGACCATCTTAAAACAATTATATATGTTAGCTTGGAACCTCCCCGCTCACCCCATCCCATTTAGACTGAAGGATTATCTGTTTTTCTCAATGTATACATTCCTCCAATGAACATTCAGGCCACCACCAAGGGACAACATGGCTATTGTACAAGCCACCTATTGCACACCAATTATGACCAACAGTTTGACTGGATGATGTTTGGCAGCAAATGACGAACAAATATTGTCTGTGGATAACGCAACAGCGCTGATATTTTAAAGAAACAACATTTTTCTCAATGTACGTTCAGTGATTCCAGATTATTGAGCAAGAAACCACATTTTAGGTTTACGATTATGGAATGTTTGCCAATCACTTCGCAGTATGTCTCATTCATTGTCCTGCCAACAGTGTCTGTATCCAATGACGTTGGCTTGATTTTTATTGAAATGTTCTCATGCAATCCTCCTCGCCACTTCGTTTAATAGCTGAACAGAGAGTCTAGGCCTGTTACCGTATCACTTTGAGGCACACTGTCATTCTATAGTGTTTTAATATAGTAGCTTTAGGAAACCGGTCATGTAGGTGCATACTATCATTTAATAAAACTAGTATACTTTGATGCTTGTGTCCATGACATCAACTCCCTCCTACCCACTGTTCTGGCCACCTACTCCAATATTGACACCGTCACTCACGTAGGTTTTCAGTTTCTGAAGAACTGAAGGACTACAAAAACAAAAATGTAAGATCCTCGCTAGCACAGGGAAGAGAGTGATTATCTCTGGCCCCCTCCCGTGCTACAGAAGGGGTTCGGACAGTTTGGGCTAACTTGTTGTCCTGAATGAGTACCTAAAATAAACAGCAGGAATATCTCCTTTTGTGACTACTTTGATTTGCTGTGATTCACCCTAACCATAGGAGTTCCAGGATGATTTCCAGCAACATCACAAACTGTTTTAGAGACTGACAGACAGTCTGGTAGCGCACCAGTTCTCCCTGTCAGAAAAAGCAACAAAGGACTTTGGAAAGCATATCAACTCCTGTAGAAATGGCACTCTGGTTATTGTGAGTAACCTAATTGATGTTCTTTTAACTCTGCCTTCTCGTGAGTTTATACAAACTGTCATCTACCATTCTGTTAGATTGGAGACTGTCAGAAAACATGGTTGTAACGTTAACAATGTGGTTGTTATTCCATTGGTTACCTCGAGGCAGATATCCCAGGGGCAGAGTAGCCCACACTCATTGAATATGGCGCTTTTAAATGTTAGGTTTTCCTAGTGATTGCTCTTTCTCGCGAATTACCTCATTACTGAGCGCAAAGTTGATAGCTATATTTCAGTGAGAAACATGCAGTCATCAGACTGTAGTGCAGCTCTTTATAAAAGCCTCCCCCCAGGACTACAGCTTTTCATAATCCATCAGAAAAGGGGGTCTTTTAAGCATCATACTATACTGTTTAAATGTCAGCCACCAGTGCTGGCCATAACCCTCTATAGGCCACCAAAGCACTGCCTGACTTCCTTTACTGATTTCACTGTTGTCTATTGTCCTTGAGAATTATGATAAAAATCATTGTGTTGGATGATTTTTATATTCACAAAGTGACTGACACCAAGGCCATTGAATTGAATATTATCCAACATGTTACTGGGCCCACCCATAACATGTTACTGGGCCCACCCATACTGGGCCCACCCATAACATGTTACTGGGCCCACCCATAACCTCGGCCATACTCTGGACCAGGTTATTACCAAGGGGCTTTGTGTTGACATATCCTCTCTTGTTGATGTCGCTTTATCTGATCACCACTGTGTATTTTTACTACCTTGTTGCACAAGGTAATACTGAACGCATTATTTAAAAACACTATCTTACCTCTGAAGTTGCTACAGATTTTGTGTATGAACAATACTCCATCACCTATTCTGCTTTCCTCTTGTGATGATTTAGTTGATACGTTTTAATAGCAAATTAAGGGCAACCATTGATGCCATAGCTCCAGTAAAGTTGAAAAAGGCCACCTCAAAACGGAACGCCCCTTGCATGAGTGAGAACTAATCAATTAAAGAGAAATTGCTGAAAGGCCAAGCAGAAGTGGCGAAAGTCAAAGTTGCCGGTCCATTATGATACAGTGTATTCGGGAAGTATTCAGACCCCTTGACTTTTTCCCCCAAAGTGTTATGTTACAGCCTTGTTCCAAAATGGATTACATTCCATGGTAAACACCAAGCAAGCTATCTATCATGTGCCTTTTACTGAGGTGTGGCTTCTGTCTGGCCACTCTAACATAAAGGCTTGATTGGTGGATGGTTGTTCTTCTGGTTCTCCTATCTCCATAGAGGAACTCTGGCGCTCTATCAGAGTGACCATTGGGTTCTTGGTCACCTCCCTGACCAAGGCCCTTCTCCCCTGAATGCTCAGTTTGGCCGGGCAGCCAGCTCTAGGAAGAGTCTTGGTGGTTCTAATCTTCGTTCATTTAAGAATGATGGAGGCCACTGTGTTCTTGGGGACCTTCAATGCTGCAGAAATGTTTTGGTACCCTTTCCCAGATCTGTGCCTCGACCTCATGGCATGGTATAGACAGGTTGTGTGGGTGTGCCTTTCCAAATCATGTCCAATCAATTGAATTTACCACAGGTGGACTCCAATCAAGTTGTAGAAACATCTCTGGGATGACCAATGGAAACAGGATGCACCTGAGCTCAATTTTGAGTCTCATAGCAAAGGGTCTGAATACTTATGTAAAAAAAGGTATTTGTTTATTTTTAATGTTTGCCAACATTTCTTTAAAAAAAAACGTTTTGCTTTGTAATTATGGGCTATTGTGTGTAGATTGAGGTAAAAAATGTATTTAATCAATTTTCGAATAAGGCTGTAACATAAAATGTGGAAAAAGTGAAGGGGTCTGAATACTTTCCGACTGCACCGTACTCTGAGAGAGGAACTTGGCATATATAAGCAGGCAATTTGAAATGCCAGACGGGCTTATTTTTCTAACTTGATCCTACCCCCTCAAACATACAGTATGTGAACTTTCCTCCACATTTCAGGGATAAGATACCCAGCCTAATGTTGGCTATCAGTCATGCAAGACCGGATGAGAAGTTTGATATGTGTCCTAGCCTACCACGCAAAGTTAATACGGATTTATTTTCCCTGGTTGACACAGACATCCTCAGGAAAGTGATATCACAACTTAAGCCTTCTACCTGCCTTCTCGTTCCTATCCCTACCTTCTTCAAACCAGTTTTAATTGCATATCTGAAGAAGGAAGTGCAAGCTATTGTTTGTCCTTCCCTGTTCACAGGCACTTTCCCCACTGCACTAAAAACTGCAATGGTGAAACCCCTTCTGAAGAAAAGTAATCTAGATTCTTCAGCTCTTGGCAATTTTCGGCCAATCTCCAACCTTCCATTCTTAAGCAAAATTCTGGAGAAATTCGTTTTCAAATATCTAAAACATATTTTTTAAGTGCCAACTGTATTTTTGAAAAATTTCAATCTGTTTTTTTTGTGCCCACCACTGCACAGAAGACCGCCTTACTTAAAGGGGTAAATTATCGTAGATGCCAAACAGCTCTCTATCCTTGTACTCTTATTGAAGTGCAGCATTCGACACTTGACCATGATGTCCTTCTGGAGAAGTGGGTTGGCCTCTCCGGTTCAGTTCTAAATTGGTTTAGGACCTATTTAACTGGTCAAGTTTTTTTGTCACCCTTGGTGACCATAACTCAGAGAACCTATCACATGTGGCGTTTCACAAGGTTCGATGTTTGGGTCTGGTACGTTGCGTTCATTTTTGTTCAGTACTGAACCAAGTTCAAGTTAGTTCATATCAAGGAATCAGTCAATTGAAATAAATAAATTAGGCACTAATCTATGGATTTCACATGACTGATCAGTGGCGCAGTCATCGTGGGCCTGGGAGGGCATAGGCCCACCCACTTGGGAGCAAGGCCCAGCCAATCAGAATGCTGGGGACAATATAAGGCCACTCTAAAATGTAGTTTTGTCACACAACACAATGCCACAGATGTCTCAAGTTGAGGGAGTGTGCAATTGGCATGCTGACTCCAGGAATGTCCAGCAAAGCTGTTGCCAGAAAATGTAGTGTTAATTTCTCTACCATAAGCTGCCTTCCACATAATTTTTGAGAATATAGCCATTCCAACCGGCTTCCCAACCGCAAACCACGTGTAACCACGGCAGCCCAGGACCTTAACACCCGGTTTCTTCACCTGCAGGATCGTTTGAGAACAGCCACCCGTGCAATGTTCATTCTGTTCAGTCAGCTTCTTGATATGCCACACCTGTCAGGTGGATGGATTATCTTGGCAAAGGAGAAATGCTTACAAACAAGGATATAAACAAATTTGTGCACAAAATTTCTGTGACCTTTTATTTCAGCTCATGAAACATGGGACCAACACTTTACATGTTTATATTTTGTATTTGGTTCAGTATATGTTACCCCTTGGCAGCATTATCAGAAAGCACAACATTAATTTTCACTGCTACGGAAACGATATACAACATTACATTTGTGTCACCAGAGGATTTTCGCAGCATTTGAGTTATTATGCCCCCAGCGTCTTGAAACGCCTGCCAGTGAATCTGAAGGGGGCCGACACTGGTCATCTTTTTAGCTTTACTGTTCCTTAGGGTGCTTTTTAGTCATTCAGTTTGTCATTCTTTAGTTGTTTTTTTAATCTTGTTCGTTGTGTGGTAAATATTTCAGCTTTTGTTTTTATTTGTTTGTTTTTTCTCATGTGAAGCACATTGTGTTGCATTCCATGTCTGAAATGTGCTGTATAAATAAAGCTTGATTTAATGGTTTGCTGTGATTCTCTCTCTGCAAAAGACCAGATGATTCAAATCATGTGGTTTTCCTTGCTATAGCAGGCTCATTAAACAAATGCCCTCCGCCCATGTGGTATAGCGTCGTGTTCTAGGGACTAAAACATTTGAATTAATAAATCGTTATTGTCTCAGAAGGGAAATTAGTTTGCAGCACGTTGCATAACAACACAGGATGTTGTGGAAGTAACGCAATACTAGGAAATAAAGAAAATGTGTCTCACATTTTCTCACAGATGTTTTTGTAATATTGGTGTTCTCCTTCTCACAAATTTTTCCTCTGTTGCAGGTGTTCTCGGATTCTCCCGTTTGAAAAACGTATGCCTACTCCAAGCCCTGCTTTTCAAATCCCAACCGACTGAATACCTTTTTAGCCTATATGAACCAAAGACACTTTTTCAATAGAGAATACTATTTTTGTTCAGGAAGAGGACGTCTGACACAATGTCCGGCCCCCTGCACTGAGGATAGAAATGGCAGAATTTTACTTGTAATTAGCTAAATAACTAAAAATGTAATGTCCTGAATTTTACATGGTTCATTTTGAAGATATGTTCCTTAAATAAAGTTTATTTTCTTTTTTTCTAACGTCATATCTCTGAGTTGTTAATCAGACATCATTGACTGGATAGCTCACAGTTACACTTCAAAAACATTATACTTAAATCCATGAGGGACATAAACAAATCAAAACACATCTTCCAAAGCTCAGATCCTATGATTTATTAATGTATAGTGTATGTTTGTATCTGGTTAGGTAGGTAGTATTGATATGCTATCTGTCTGTTCTGTTTGGGGTTGGTAAGAGCAAGTGTGTTGATAGCACTGTGCTGGCTGTCTGCCACTGGTTATACTGATAGATCCCCCCCCACACACACACACACACACAGACAGAGCGAGAGAGACTGTAGAGAATGTATCGTGTAGAACTATATTTTCTGGAACATTCTGAACCTTGCGGAATACACACTGGCACAAGGACTGCATCTCCATACCATATTTAATGTAACCTTTTATTTAACTAGGCAAGTCAGTTAAGAACAAACTCTTATTTACAATGACTGCCTAGGAACAAGGGTTAACTGCCTTGTTCAGGGGCAGAACGACAGATTTTTTTTTTTACCTTGTCAGTTTGGGGATTCGATCCTGCAACCTTTCGGTTACTGGCTTGTTACCTATTAAAAATAAAACATTTAATGAAATGAATACCGTTGGTTATTGGAGTGTTAGTTAGCAAAGATGTTTCTCATGTCTATCAAACATTAATATTCTCCAACCTTTGAAGCCACCTGTAGGGCATACGATAAGCTCCCAAACAACCCCTAGTGTTGGAATGTGGTATGTTTATGAACTGGAAACGTGTCCAAAACCCCCCACAACAGAGATGGAAGAAGAACATTTGAACCTTTTAGTCATCATTAGTGAGACTAACACACATGTTCCCCCTGGCAGCAGTCCCGCTATGGGAACTATGTGAGATGTGAAGTGTGATAGATCAAGCTCACTGGAATGTAGCCTACACGGGCCTTTCATAAAACACCTCTTCCTTGCTTCCTCATTCAGTCAGATTCACTGTAGGGTAGATTACCCGAACAATGCAGAGAAAGTACAGGGATATATGTATGAGTAGTTATCCTAGTGTAAACATTGAAATGATCTTGTTACAGTGAATGCAAGGGAAAATAGCTAGCAGCCATAGAATCATTAGAAGTGGTATTTACATAGTGGTAGGAGGAGGATAAATACCTTCATGACAGACACTCTCTCCACCATGGGCTACACTCAGTACCTGGGCCGCTGCCTTCTCTTCTTCTTCATCGCCATCTTCCTGGATGTTGTGGGCCTCATCCTGTTCTTCCTGGGCATCTTTGCACCCTTCAGCTTCTGGGACTTTTTGGTCTTCTCTGGGCCCATCATCATCTTCCTCAGCCTGTTCTTCTGGATCTTCTGGTACGTAGGCAACCTGGAGGTTGCTGTGGACGACTTTCTGCCCAAGTGACTTACTTCTGGGGATTGGAGAGAGACTGTGGTGGGGGTGTGGACTGGTGATGAGAGTCTAGCCAGTGGGGCAGAAATGGACATGGAGTGAAAATGTATTTACAATTGAGCACTTTTGAAGACCGAGGATCCACCCTGGACATCAATTACTCAATCTCTGCTAGAGCTAGGTGTGTTATGCTGACATTGTTCCATAAAGAGAGAATTATAGATTTGCTAACTGTTTTTTTGCTCAGGTCTGTCTTAATATATTATCTCGATAGGACTTCTGGGTTTAAATGAAGTCTACAATGTTGTCAAAAAGCTTAGTGTATAAACATTTGTTTTGGCGTAAGTACTTCAATACTTGAATGTATTATGTTCTCTTTCATGTGATCATTCTTTGCTGGAACTGCAGTACTGAATAATGGATGAATAGGTGACGTTTACACTGACTCAACAAGGTGAAGACTTTCACCTAAATGTGAGATTAGCTTGTGTTTTGGTTTCCTGGGACTCCTCGCTTTGTATCATGTCGATACGATTTTGTTTTTGAGGCTGTGCATTTTGTTTATCAACTCTTAAAAAGAATACACTGAATTAAATTGTACAATCGCATTTGACTTTTTAGATGTTTTTTTTTAAAGCACTTACTTTACATTTGAAATAAGTTGTTCTTGTGATTTTCCTATTGTGAAATCTGAGAGTTCAGTTACTCTGACCGATAAAAACCAACTGGGTATGTCCAGTTTGTCAGGAGGGCAGCAGGTAGCCTAGCAGTTAAGAGCGTTGGGCCAGTAACCGAAAGGTTGCTGGTTCAAATCTCTGAGCCAATTAGGTAAAACATGTGACAATGTGCGATTGAGCAAGGCACGTAAACCGGAATTGTAAATCGCTCTGGATAAGAGCGTCTGCTAAATTACTGAAATGTAACGTTGCCTGGAGTGGGGCAGTGAATGCTCCCTACAAGAATGGGTCTGTGTAATGGGAAAAAGGATGACTTGTTTCCTAATTACCTTTTTCAAACAACTGAGTTTCCCACCAAGAAGAGTCACAATGACAAGGAAGTTCTTCTGCCTTGGTCTGATCAAATATTTACCAGATTTTATGGACAGAAATGTTGCCAGCCATGTACCAAAGTAAACCTTCCGTGTACTGTAGAATGTGACACAACTGGTTTAGGGTGGCAAACAGACGCACCCATGTGCTGGGTGATAATCTCTCTTTCCATGAACAATGGATGCTGGAGAAATAACCATGATACACTGCCAACAACTCGGGGAAATAATGTTGGCCTAGTCGTTTTTAGTTTGTTTCCTTCAGCTATTTTTTAAGATTGAAAATGTTACTTTGGTGATATTAAGCAGAGCATTTCTGCTCACCCACAATTTTGAGGGGGGGGGGGCATTTGGGATTGTCATCTGAAAGAGAGGGGAAAAAACGACAAAAGTGGATGGATATTGATGGTAAATACCAACGGCCATGTTCTATAAAGTATTTCACTTCAGCCTAACAGTGTTGCCAAAGACAACATACCTCTACTTCCTGTGCCATAAAGGCCCAGCTTGCTTATAATGGCCATAGGGCACTTAGGCATTGTTTAGCTGAACTGCAATTTGTAAATGTGTCAGGCGTGCATTACTAATTCATCTCTGGAGGCTAGTTCCACAGAATCAAGGCTGCAGTTGACATGTCACACAGGTGTTGAAATGCCCCTATTGTTCCCCTGGGGTTAAGTTTCCAGTTCACACCAAGCATGTGTATACCGCTGAGTCTTTCCAATATCCGGTGCCAACCACTGAATCAAGTGCTAACACACTTCGGCAAGAGAACTTAACACCGTGTCGCACGTCTGTGTTAACAAAGAGAGCTGGGATTCAGTTCTACTTGACTACCACCACTCTGCAAACAGTAGACACTTCTGCGGCCCTCTGGTGTCCCCTGTGGTGATGCCAAAACCTCAGACCTTGCCAAGCACCTGGCTTATGCTTTACTGCATTATAAACACAAGTGATGGTTCTGAATAATATTAACAAATAAGAGGTGAATTATTCCACACTATAAAATACTTTGTTCAGTCTTTTTCCATGTCTGGCCCTCAAAGAAAGTAGACTTTAGTGACACCACATGCACTACTATATACATTATAAACACTAGATGGCAACGTTGTCTCTAAAACAGACTGAAGTTGCTGCAATGGACAACATCTAGCTGTTTGCTTGCACCTCATGACCCCTCCTTCACTTGCGCAGATCTGAGAGCATCAAATGTTCTGCTTTCACTCCTTCGTTTTCAAATCAGTGCAAAGGAAGTAGGAGATTATAAACAGCAACTAATTTAGTAGACTATTGAGATGCATGAACCCGCAAGCTATCTAGTCTTGATCACAGCAGTGCAGAGACAATTATGGAGGAATATGAACAAGTACCCGTCCTTGCACACACACACACGTGTACAAATATTTTCAGTGACATAAAAAGGGCAAACTGACTCGACTCCACATCATGTGTATCTAGAGATTTCTAAATGTGAAATTCAAAATAAGGTAGTCTTCTGGTTTTCCCACCTTGTACATTTCAGTAAAACGTTTAGAGACCGATTTGATCTTGAATGCAACGCCACTATGTGATGATGTCATCGATAAACGAAAGCGCATGCATGCCACATGGAACGTTCTCTATGCGACACGCTTGTTCATGTTGCAATCATAAAGAGTTAAGCACCTGGCATTTAACGATGACACCTTGTCAAGTCGGCCATTTACACGTCTTGTGAATGAAGAGGCTATTAAATATGGACTATCGAGGCTAATTTCTAATATCCACACCTTTGTATTTGACCTCCATAACATTTCGAGTCGCCTGAAGCATTGTGGGTACTACGATTTGTAAACTAAAAGGCTGCTCGGCTGCATAGAAGACACGGCAGGATCGACTATTTGAATTTGAATCATGTGACCCAACAACAGAATAGTAAAAAGTACTACTAGAGGATGTCAATTCATTATGTTTAAAATGTCCAAGAAGAAATCATCTGTTCCAAGAAGGAGCACTTAAACCAGGACCTACCTCACCCCATACAACTTTACCAAACCCAAACCGGGAAAAAGGGGGGGAAGGGTTGAGTTGTGTGTTCAAAATCCACCGCTGTCCATTAAATATGTCACTAGTAACTTCAAGCCACATCACTGCACACCCCCTGAACAAAGTTCTACGGCTGCACCATTGAGAGCATCTTGACTGGCTGCATCACTGCTTGGTATGGCAACTGCTTGGCATCCGACCGAAAGGCGCTACAGAGGGTAGTGCATACAGCCCAGTACATCACTGGGGCTGAGCTCCCTGCCATCCAGGACCTCTATGCCAGGCAGTGTCAGAGGAAGGCCCTAAAGATTGTCAAAGACTCTAGCCACCCAAGACAGAGACTGTTCGCCCTGCTACCGCATGGCAAGGGGTACTGATGCACCAAGTCTGAAACCATCAGGACCCTGAACAGCTTCTACCCCCCAAGCTATAAGACTGCTAAATAGTTAGTTAAATAGTTAACCAATAGGCTAGGCTGAAACACCTGCATTTTGGAGGTGACTTACCCAAGAAATCAAAACAGAGACCAAGTTTGTATTTGTTAACTCAATTATTTTTATATATTTTTTGCATTGTTTAACAAATATTTGTTATTTTTTTTTGTTTTTTTAGCTAAAAAGGTGGGGCCCTGCTCCCACCTGCCCTGAATGATGGGTCGCCACTGGGAAGTACAAAAGCCATTGATGGAGCACATGGTCTGAACAGACTAAGATTAAGATAGGAGTGATTAAGATAGGAGTGAAAAAAATTGATTTCATTTAAAAAAACAAGGACATTTCTAAGTGACCCCAAACTTTTGAACGGTAGTGTGCATATGGGATGAGTAATGCAAGATATGTAAACATTATTAAAGTGGCATTATTAAAGTGACTAGTGATTAATTTATTAAAGTGGCCAATGATTTCAAGTCTTTATGTAGGCTGCAGCCTCTCTGTGTTAGTGATGGTCCCAGATTTGATGGGGTGGGGGGGGGGGGGCAGTGGCTCGAGTGGTTGTTGTCCTTGGTGATCTTTTAGGCCTTCCTGTGACATTGGGTGCTGTAGGTTTCCAGGAGGGCAGGTGAGATCGATTTTAAATACAGAAGTAACTAATAAGGAGTGAAAATATTTTCTATTTGAGAATAATTAAACCTTTATATTAACATTTATAGTGATGCTATAGTCACACCAGAGGACAAATTCAAAGCACCGACATAAATTGGATATACATTTCAAATCCACGGTGGCCACAATATTTTGAGTTGTTAAGACATAATTTATTGCTACTATATGTTTTTTAATTCGATTTTAGAAGTGTATTTATTTATTATAACTTTTGTTTTAGCAATACTGTATATCAACTACCCATTTACAAAACTTCAGTCCATTCCGTAATTTTCGGATACCATAGTTTACATTCAGCCATCGATTTGCGTGTCAGCCTACAGTGCAATCAACCTTGTTTTTTCCCAGTATTTATATGTGATTGTCATTGGTAAGCACGGTTTATTTGCCTACCCAATCTTTGAAGTGATTGGATCGTTGAGCCATCAGTAACCTCCTTTCCGCCCATTTGGCCTCCTTTGGTTGGCTGTTGTCCCTTCTCTTTCTCTCTGTCGCGGCGGTGGGTTGGAGCCGCTGTGTCCCCGATCTGGCACGTTCCTGTCCAAATTATTATCGGGTTAAAATTGGATTCCCTTTTACGAAATCTCTGAAATTCTCAACTCTGCCAAATTTAAAGTGCTCTCCAATTCTATTTTTCCGCACACAGCCTCAACATTAGAACCCCCAAGAAGATGGCGATGGGGTCGGCAGTCGCCCGGCTTGAGGGCCGAGAATTCGAATACCTGATGAAGAAGAGGTCGGCGACCATCGGACGGAACTCATCGCAGGGCTCGGTGGACGTTAGCATGGGCCACTCCAGTTTCATCTCTCGCCGGCACCTCGAAATTTTCACCGCTGGTGAAGACGGCACCGGTAGCGGGGAATTCTACCTCCGATGCCTCGGCAAAAACGGGGTGTTTGTGGATGGGGTGTTCCAGAGACGAGGGGCTCCACCTCTGCAGCTCCCACGAATGTAAGATGGGTAGTATTTTACATTTTATGTCGAGATAGAACTGCTAGCTTACGTAAATGTGACTATTCTGACCTCCGCTTTGTTATTGTTTTGTTCCCCCGTCGCCGCACGTGTTGTGTCAAGCAACACACGGCGCCTGTCCCCACCAAACGTTAGTGAGCCGCTAGCTAATGTCAACTGGCAACGCTTGTTTTCTTTGCATAGAATGGTTTCGCGAAACAACCTGAAAATGTTGTAATTTAACATTTAATACAATTGCTAAGCGTGCATATATTTGTGTGAATATCTCTTGCTAGCACAGTGTTTGAGGGAATATGTACAGTGCCTTCAAGAACGTATTCGAACCCTTTGATTTATTCTACATTGTTGTTACATCCTGAATTAATTGAATCTTTTTTTTCCCGTCACCCATCTAGATACCCCATAATGACAAAGTGAAAATGTTTTCAAATGTATTGAAAATGAAATATCTCGTGTACATAAGTATTCACACCCCTGAGTCAATGCTTTGCAGAAGCACCTTTGGTGGTGATTACAGCATTGAGTCTTCTTGGGTATGTCTGGATCTGGATTTGGGGATTTTCTCCCATTCTTTCTTGCAGACGTTCTCAAGCTCTGTTAAATTAGATGGGGCGTGGTGTGGAACAGCAATCTTCAAGTCTTTCAACATATTTAATGGGATTAAAGGCCAGGCTTTGGCTGTGTCATTCAAGGACTTTCACATTCTTGTTCTGAAGCCATTCCAGTGTTGCTTTGGCTGTATGCTTGGGGTCACTGTCCTGTTGGAATGTAAGTCTTCACCCTAGTCAAATGTAATTTGCACTGATGCAGGTTCTCATCAAGGATATGCATTTGTTTGGCTCCATTCATTGTTCCTTCTATCCTTGCCAGTCTCCCAGTCCATGCCGCTGAAAAGCATCCCCATAGCATGATGCCGCCTCCACCATGCTTCACGGGAGGGATGGTGTGATGAGCTGTGCCTTTTCCAGATGTAGAGCTTTGCATTCAGACCAAAGCGTTACATTTGTCTCATCAGACCACATAATATTTTTCCTTATGCTCTTGAGTCTTTTTGCAAACCCATCACATGTGGTCATGTGCCTTTTTCTCAGCTCGGGAGTGGCCACTCTCCCATAAATCCCAGATTGGTAATGTGCTGTAGAGACTGTTGTCCTTCTGGCAGGTTAGCCCATCTCAGCCAAGGAACTGTAGTTCTGTCAGAGGGATCATTGAGTTCTTGGTCACCTCCCTGACCAAGGTCCTTCTTGCCTGGTTACTCAGTTTGGTCAGACAGCCAGCTCTAGGCAAAGTCTGAGTAGTTCTATATTCTTTTCCATTTCACAATGATGGAGACCACTATGCTCTTGGATGCTTTCAACACTCAGTAAATAGTTTTATACCCTTCCCCAAATATATGCCACATCACAAATCTTTCTACGGCCAGTTCCTTGGACTTAATGGTATATTTTCTGCTCTGACATGCACTATCAACTGTGGGACCTTACATTGACAGGTGTGTTGTTTTCTAAATCGTGTCCAAGCAATTCAATTGGCCACAGATGGACTTGAACCTGAGCTCAAGTTAGTGTCATAGCAAAAGGGTGTGACTACTTATGTCAATTTGATATCTGTGTTTAATTTTCAAAAATGTCTAAAAAAACATATTTTCACTTTGCCATTATGGGGTATTGTGTGTAGATAGATTATTATCCATCTTGAATTCAAGCTGCAACGCAACAACATGTGGGATAAGTCAAGGGGTTTGAATACTTTCTGAAGGCCCTTCAGCTAGTTACCTGTACTTTTGCGATGGGCCGTGCTCATTCTCAGCATTATTTCAAGTCGGATGTGTTGCAATGTTTGCGCAGCATCATGTAGAAACAAACTATACCTACCTCGTGCTTCTATCGTCAGTATGGTTTCTAGACCAAGCTGAATTGCTAACTTTTCAAAATGTTCCCTGTAGGAAATGGCCAGTAGAAGTAGGGGGGTTTGAAATAGTCTTGATTAGTAGACCTGTTTACAACTCTGATTCTATGAGGTCTGAAATATCAACTAGGCCTATGTCACAGCAGGCCAGTCAGCTGGTCCCAGAGCAGATGATATGGTCCAAATATACCCCCATGTAATAATAAGACCTGTTATGTAAGTGTCATGATGGTCATCCATTTATAAACCCAGTTTAATGGCTAACTCTTCTGGCCCATATTGGTTTATTAGAGCTGCGCTGCTTGTTTTGACTGTGTGCAAAGATGGCCATAGCTTCACTGCTGGTGTGTAGCAGTCAATATGCATAATGAAAGAGACATTCTCACAATTGTTGAGTGAGTCTGGATGGCCTGCACTTGTCATGTCCTGATATTATCTGACTCTCCCTCCCTCTCTCTCTTTGTTCTCTAGGTGCTGTTTCCGGTTCCCCAGCACCAACATTAAGATCACGTTCACAGCCCTGTCCAGCGATAAGAAGGAGCGTAGGAACGTGTCGGAGTCACCGGTCAAGCCCGTCCAGCACCAGATGGCGCCGCTGACCATCAACATTCCAGACAACATCGCCCACCTCATAAGCCCGCTGCCCTCACCCACTGGCACCCTCAGGTGAGACTGGAGTGAAGTTGGAGCCATGAAACGGTCAGAGCAAATAGCATGGTTATTTAAATCAGGACCTCGACGCGAGTTCCAATGCTGATTTTTATTCTCCCCCCCCCCCCCCCCCTAATCAGGGACGGATTTAGACCTTTCTCACTTGGTGGATGCAATTAAATATCAGGTAGAACAGAACCAGCAGTACCGGACCCCCAGGCTTAGATTTGAATACTCCTGGTGTGTATGTATGTATTGGAATGGCCGATTTTAATTAGGGCCGTTTTCATAACAATCGGTAATCAGCATTTTTGGACACCGATTACATTGCACTCCACGAGGAGACTGTGTGGCAGGCTGACTCCCTGTCATGCGAGTGCATCTAGGAGCCATGGTAAGGTGCTAGCTAGCATTAATCGTATCTTATAAGAAACAATCAATCTTAACATAATCACTAGTTAACTACACATGGTTGATGATATTACTAGTTTATCTAGCTTGTCCTGCATTGCATATAATCGATGCGGTGCCTGTTAATTTATCATTGAATCACAGCCTACTTCGCCAAACGGGTGATTTAACGAGCGCATTCGTGAAAAAAGCACTGTCGTTGCACCAATGTGTACCTAACCATAAACATCAACCCCTATCTTAAAATCAATACACAGGTATATATTTTTAAACCTGCATATTTAGTTAATATTGCCTGCTAACATGAATTTCTTTTAACTAGGGAAATTGTGTCACTTCTCTTGCGTTCTGTGCAACCATAAACATCAATGCCTTTCTTAAAATCAATACACAGAAGTATATATATTTTTTTAAACCTGCATATGTAGTTAAAAGAAATCCAGGTTAGCAGGTAATATTAAACTAGGGAAATTGTCACTTCTCATGCGTTTATTGCACGCATAGTCAGGTTATATGCAACAGTTTGGGACGTCTGGCTCGTTGCGAACTAATTTGCCAGAGTTTTACGTAATTATGACATAACATTGAAAGTTGTGCAATGTAACAGCAATATTTAGACTTATGAATGCCACCCGATAAAATATGGAACGGTTCTGTATTTCACTGAAAGAATAAACGTTTTGTTTTCAAAATGATAGTTTCCGGATTTTACCATATTAATGACCTAAGGCTCGTATTTCTGTGTGTTATTATAATTAAGTCTATGATTTGATAGAGCAGTCTGACTGAGCGGTGGTAGGCAGCAGCGGGCACATAAGCATGAATTCAAACAGCACTTTCGTGCCTTTGCCAGCAGCTCTTCGCTGTGCTTCAAGCATTGATCTGTTTATGACTTCAAGCCTATCAACTCCCGAGATTAGGCTGATGTAACCGATGTGAAATGGCTAGCTAGTTAGCGGGGTGCGCGTTAATAGTGTTTTCAATAGGTTACATCTCTCGCTCTGAGACCTTGAAGTAGTTGTTTTTGTGGAGCGATGGGTAACGATGCTTCGAGGATGGCTGTTGTCGACGTGTTCCTGGTTTGAGCCCAGGTAGGGGTGAGGAGAGGGACGGAAGCTATACTGTTCCACTGGCAATACAAAAGTGCCTATAAGAACATCCAATAGTCCAAGGTATATGAAATACAAATGGTATAGACATAAATAGTCCTATAATAACTACAACCTAAAGCTTCTTACCTGGGAATATTGAAGATATTCATGTTAAGTAACCACCAGCTTTCATGTTTTCATGTTCTGAGCAAGGAACTTAAACGTTAGCTTTTTTACATGGCACATATTGCACTTTTACTTTCTTCTCCAACACTTTGTTTTTGCATTATTTAAACATGTTTCATTATTTATTAGATATTTAATTTTTTTGCCATCGCAGGATTACCATGCTCTCTCCCACTGTCTCACTTAAATTGTTTCTCGTCCCCCACAGTGCCGCCAACTCCTGTCCAAACTCCTGTCCGTCAAGTCCCAGAGGGGCGGGGCTGTCTGGCTATAGGATGGGCCGCGTGCTGACCGCTGACCTCGTCAACGAGAACTCCCAAACAGACGACAAGGACGGCTCGGGAGGAGACAGCCCCAAGGTGAGACACCAGCAACTCAGGGATGCATCTGAAGTGGCTTCCTCTCCTTGTCTCCTTTCCTTTACACTGATATGAAAAAGAGAAGATCAGTCAGGGCAGTATAATGGAAGCTAAATGAGAGACCAGGCCACGTCTGACAGACCAGTACTGATGAAGGAAAGTATATGAGAAGAGGATTCCTCAGTAGGCAGTTGAAATGCACTCATAGTCCTGAGGTGAGTCGGCAAAGTGACGCGCTCAGAACGGTGCAAATAGAAATGAGACTAAAAGAGCTAAACTATTCCCTGTTCTACCTGACAGACAGTGGTATCTGTTCTACCCAATACTTTTCTGTCTCAAAGTTCTGTTGCACCCTCTTGAATACATCCCTGAGCCCAGGGTGACGGAACACATTGGATTTGTTTTGGTTCTCTGGGGTGGGTTACTCATTGAAGTCCGTTGAAACATTCGGGAAAATATAAACTTGAGTGAGGAACCCTGGTGAACGCTAGTAAAATAGGGGGAGGGTGGGGCTCTACTTGTTTTCCAACATGTTTTCAGTTTCATGTTCCTCACGCAAGTTCCCACAAAACCAAACCCTTTAATTTAAAATTGACCCAGATAAGCACATGCAATTATAGCAAAAAATCTAAATGCTGCCATATCTGTAGCATGAAATAAAGCCCAATTCACCGTTTGTTCTATCCTCAGGATGACTCCAAGCCACCATATTCCTATGCCCAACTAATAGTCCAGGCCATCACCATGGCCCCCGACAAGCAGCTGACTCTGAATGGGATTTACACACACATCACCAAGAACTACCCGTACTACAGGACCGCAGACAAAGGCTGGCAGGTTGGTGAATCCACCCTGTATTTCATGCTGCTGTGGTATTTCTTAGAATGAGAGACAAACTGACATCGAAGTAAACTTAAAAAGAAGCTGTTATCCTGTCTCACTTTATCCATCACAATCGTTCGTTCATGTGTTTTTTGAACTGAACTCGATTGCTTACATCTTCCTCCCTTGTGTTCCAGAAACTGATTCATTGTTTCTCTCGCCCCCCCCTTCTGTCTCTCTCCCTGGTGTTCTACAATTCCATCATTCTCACTTCTGTCTTGTTCCAGAATCTCAATCCGCCATAACCTCTCCATAGTAATGAATACTGTCTCTCTCTTTTGTGTTCTAGAACTCGATCCGTCACAACTTGTCTCTGAACCGCTACTTCATCAAAGTGGCTCGGTCTCAGGAAGAACCGGGTAAGGGATCGTTCTGGAGGATCGACCCCTCATCAGAGGGCAAGTTGTGTGAACAGGCGTTCAGGAAACGCAGGGCCAGGGGGGTACCCTGCTTCAGGACCCCGCTGGGGCCCCTCTCATCTAGGTAATACTCTATTTCCATGTACACTGAGTGTACAAAACATTAGGAACACCTGCTCTTTCCATGACAGACTGACCAGGTGAAGGCTATGACCCCTTGGTGATTCTCACCTGTTAAATCCACTTAAGACAGTGTAGATGAAGGGAAGGAGACAAGTTAAAGAAGGATTTTTAAGCCTTGAGACATGGATAGTGCACATGTGCCATTCAGAGGGTGAATGGGCAAGACAAAGTATTTAAGTGTCTTTGAATGGGGTATGTATGGTAGTAGGTGCCAGGCCTACCATTTTGAGTGGGAAGAACTGCAACGCATTTGGGGTTTTCCACGCTCAACAGTTTCCTATGTGTATCAAGAATGGTCCACCACCCAAAGGACATCCAGCCAACTGGACACAGCTGTGGAAAGCATTGGAGTCAACATGGGCCAGCATCCCTGTGGAATGCTTTCAACACCTTGTAGAGTCCATGCCCGGACAAATTGAGGCTGTTCTGAGGGCAAAAGGGGGTGAAACTCAATATTAGGAAGGTTTTCCTAATGTTTTATACACTCAGTATATATTTCCCTCATATACAGTGCATTCGGAAAGTATTCAGACCCCTTCACTTTTTCCACATTTTGTTACGTTACAGCCTTATTCTAAAATTGATTAAATATATTTGTTTCCTCAATCTACATACAATACCCCATAATGACACAGCGAAAATCAGGTTTTTAGAAATGTATGCACATTTATTTAAAAAAAAAACATACCTAATTTACGTAAGTATTCAGACCCTTTGCTATGAGACTCGAAATTGAGCTCAGGTGCATGCTGTTTCCATTGATCATCCTTGAGATGTTTTTACAACTTGGAGTCCACCTGTGGTAAATTCATTAGATTGGACATGATTTGGAAAGGCACACACCTGTCTTTATAAGGTCCCACAGTTGATAGTCCATGTCAGAGAAAAAGAACATGAGGTCAAAGGAATTGTCCGTAGACCTCCGAGACAGGATTGAGTCGAGGCACAGATCTGGGGAAGGGTACCAACACATTTCTACAGCATTGCAGGTCCCCAATAACACAGAGGCCTCCATCATTCTTTAATGGAAGAAGTTGTGCATATTGCTCAAACTGAGCAATTGGGGGAGAAGGGCCTTTGTGAGGGTGGTAACTAAGAACCCAATGGTCACTTTGACAGAGCTCCAGAGTTCCTCTGTGGAGATGGGATAACCTTCCAGAAGGACAACCATCTCTGCAGCACTCCACCAATCAGGCCTTTATGGTAGAGTGGGCAGACGGAAGCCAATCCTCAGTAAAAGACGTGACAGCCCACTTGGAGTTTGCCGAAAGGCACCTAAAGGACTCTCAGAACATGAGAAACAAGATTCTCTGGTCTGATGAAACCAAGCTTGAACTCTTTGGCTTGAATACTAAGCATCACGTCTGGAGGAAACCTGGCACAATCCCTACGGTGAAACGTGGTGGTGGCAGCATCAGACTGTAGGGATGTTTTTCAATGGCAGGCACTGGGAGAGTAGTCAGGATCGAGGCAAAGGTGAACGGAAGTACAGAGATCCTTGATGAAAACCTGCTCCAGAGCGCTCAGACTGGGGCAAATGTTCACCTTCCAACAGGACAATGACCCTAAGCACACAGCCAAGCACACAGAAAATAGCTGCACAGCAACGATCCCCATCCAACCTGACAGAGCTTGAGGATCTGCAGAGAAGAATGGGAGAAACTCCCCAAATACAGGTGTGCCGAGCTTGTAGCGTCATATCCAAGAAGACTGGAGGCTGTAATCTCTGCCAAAGGTGCCTCAGCAAAGTACTGAGTAAAGGGTATTTTTTACATTTGCAAAAATGGCTAAACCTGTTTTTTCTTTCTCGTTATGGGGTATTTTCAAATCAAATTTGATTTGTCACATGCGACGTAGACCTTACAGTGAAATGCTTACTTACAAGCCCTTAACCAACAATGCAGTTAAGAAAATATCTATACAAAAAGAAGAATAACAAATAATTAAAGAGCGGCAGTAAATAACAATAGCGGGGTTATGTACAGGGGATACTGGCACAGAATCAATGTGCGGGGGGCACTGGTGTCAAGGTAATTGAGGTAATATGTACAGTTGAAGTCAGAAGTTTACATACACTTAGGTTGGAGTCATTAAAACTCGTTTTTCAACCACGCCAAAAATACAGTTTGTTAACAAGACATTTGTGGAAAGTCTGTTAGGACATCTACTTTGTGCATGACACAAGTCATTTTTCTAACAATTGTTTACAGACAGATTATTTCACTTATTATTCACTGTATCACAATTCCAGTGGGTCAGAAGTTTACATACACTTAAGTTGACTGTGCCTTTAAACAGCTTGGAAAATTCCAGACAATTATGTCATAGCTTTAGAAGCTTCTGATAGGCTAATTGACATACTTTGAGTCAATTGGAGGTGTACTTGTGGATGTGTTTCAAACTCAGTGCCTCTTTTGCTTGACATCATGGGAAAATCAAAAGAAATCAGCCAAGACCTCAGAAAAAAATTTGTAGACCTCCACAAGTCTGGTTCATCCTTGGGAGCAATTTCCAAATGCATGAAAGTACCACGTTCATCTGTACAAACAATAGTAAGCAAGTATACACACCATGGGACCACGCAGCCGTCATACCGCTCAGGAAGGAGACGCGTTCTGTCTCCTAGAGATGAACGTACTTTGGTGCGAAAAGTGCTAATCAATCCCAGAACAACAGCAAAGGACCATGTGAAGATGCTGGAGGAAACGGGTACAAATAAAAAAGTCAGACTACGGTTTGCAACTGCACATGGGGACAAAGATCGTACTTTTTGGAGAAATGTCCTCTGGTCTGATGAAACAAAACAACTGTTTGGCCATGATGACCATCGTTATGTTTGGAGGAAAAAGGTGGAGGCTTGCAAGCCGAAGAACACCATCCCAACCGTGAAGCACGGGGGTGGCAGCATCATGTTGTGGGGGTGCTTTGCTGCAGGAGGGACTGGTGCACTTCACAAAATAGATGGCATCATGAGGCAGGAAAATTATGTGGATATAATGAAGCAACGTCTCAAGACATAAGTCAGGAAGTTAGAGCTTGGTCGCAAATAGGTCTTCCAAATGAACAATGACCCCAAGCATACTTGCAAAAAGGCTTAAGGACAACAAAGTCAAGGTATTGGAGTGGCCATCACAAAGCCATGACCTCAGTCCTATAGACAATTTGTGGGCAGAACTGAAAAAAGTGTGTGCGAGCAAGGAGGCCTAGAAACCTGACTCCGTTACACCAGCTCTGTCAGGGGGAATGGGCCAAAATTCACCCAACTTATGTGGAGAATCTTGTGGAAGGCTACCCAAAACATTTGACCCAAGTTAAACAATTTAAAGGCAATGCTACCAAATACTAATTGAGTGTCTGTAAACTTCTGACCCACTAGGAATGTGATGAAAGAAATAAAAGCTAAAATAGAATCTATTATCAACTATTATTCTGACATTTCACATTTCTTAAAATAAAGTGGTGATCCTAACTGACCTAAGACAGGGAATGTTTACTAGGATAAAATGTCATAAATTGTGAAAAACTGAGTTTAGATGTATTTGGCTGAGATGTATGTAAAGTCGGAGACTTCAACTGTACATGTAGGTAGTTATTAAAGTGACTACGCATAGTTAAGAGTAGAAGGGGGGGGGTCAATGCAAATAGTTTGAGTAGCCATTTGATTAGATGTTCAGGAGTCTAATGGCTTGGGGGTAGAAGCTGTTTAGAAGCCTCATGGACCTGGACTTGGCGCTCCGGTACCGCTTGCCGTGCGGTAGCAGAGAGAACAGTGTCTACGGTGGCAGGAGTCTTTGACAATTTATGGCCTTCCTCTGACACCACCTTGTATAGAGGTTCTGGATGTTAGGAAGCTTGGCCCTGGTGATGGACTGGGCCGTAGGCACTACCATGTGTAGTGCCTGGCAGTCGTAGGCCGAGCAGTTTCCATACCAGCCACTTATACAACCCGTCAGGATGCTCTTGATGGTGCAGATGTAAAACCTTTTGAGGATCTGAGGACCCATGTCAAATCTTTTCAGTCTCCTGAGGGGGAATAGGTTTTGCCATGCCCTCTTCACGACTGTCTTGGTGTGCTTGGACCATGTTAGTTGGTGATGTGGACACCAAGGAAATTGAAGCTCTCAATCTGCTCCACTACAGCCCCGTCAATGAGACTGGGGGCGTGCTCGGTACTCCTTTTCCTGTAGTCCACAATCATCTCCTTTGTCTTGGTCACGTTGAGGGAGAGGTTGTTGTCCTTGCACCACACGGTCAGGTATTTGACCTCCTCCCTGTAGGCAGTCTCGTCGGTGATCAGGCCTACCACTGTTGTCATCGGCAAACTTAATGATGGTGTTTGCGTTGTGCCTGGCCATGTAGTCATGAGTGAAAAGGTACAGGAGGGGACTGAGCACGCACCCCTGAGGGGACCCCCGTGTTGAGGATCAGCATGTTGTTACCTACCCTTACCACCCGGGGGTGGCACGTCAAGACGTACAGGATCCAGTTGCAGAGGGAGGTGTTTAGTCCCAGGGTCCTTAGCTTAGTGAGGAGCTTTGGGAGCACTAGGGTGTTGAACGCTGAGCTGTAGTCAAAGAATAGCATTCTCACATAGGTGTTCCTTTTTGTCCAGGTGGGAAAGGGCAGTGTGGAGTGCAATAGAGATTGTATCATCTGTGGATCTGTTGGGGTGGTATGCAAATTGGAGTGGGTCTAGGGTTTCTGGGATAATGTTGTTGTTGTGAGCCATGACCAGCCTTTCAAAGCATTTCATGGCTACAGAAGTGAGTGCTACGGGTCGGTAGTCATTTAGGCAGGTGACCTTAGTGTTCTTGGGCACAGGGACTATGGTGGTCTGTTTGAAACATGTTGGTATTACAGACTCCGACAGGGAGAGGTTCAAAATGTCAGTGAAGACTCTTGCCAGTTGGTCAGCGCACGCTTGGAGTACACGTCCTGGTAATCCGTCTGGCCCTGCGGCCTTGTGAATGTTGACCTGTTTAAAGGTCTTACTCACACAAGCTGCAGAGAACGTGATCACAGTCGTCCGGAACAGCTGATGCTCTCATGCATGTTTCTGTGTTACTTGCCTCCAAGTGAGCATAGAAGTTATTTTGCTCGTCTGGTAGGCTCGTGTCACTGGGCAGCTCTTAGCTGTGCTTCCCTTTGTAGTCTGTACAATTCAATCTTGGTCCTGTATTAACGCTTTGCCTGTTTGATGGTTCGTCGAAGGCTATAGTGGGATTTCTTATAAGCACAGTGCAATTTCCTGTAATCCATGGATTCTGGTTGGGATATGTACATACGGTCATGGGGACGACGTCATCAATGCACTTATTGATGAAGCCAGTGACTGACGTGGTGTACTCAATGCCATCAGAAGAATCTTGGAACATATTCCAGTCTTTGCTAGCAAAACAGTCCTGTAGTTTAGCATTTGCGTCATCTGACCACTTTTTCTATAGACCGAGTCACTGGTGCTTCCTGATTTAATTTTTGCTTGTAAACGAGGAATCTAGAGGATAGAATTATGGTCAGATTTGCCAAATGGAGGGTGAAGGAGAGCTTCGTACATGTCTCTGTGTGTGGAGTAAAGGTGGTCTAGAGGTTATATTCCCCCCCCCCCTCCAGTTGCACATTTAACATGCTGATAGAAATTGGGTAAAATTGATTTAAAGTCCCCAGCCACTAGGAGCGCCGCCTCTGGATGAGCATTTTCCTGTTTGCTTATTGAGTGCGGTTTTAATTCCAGCATTGGTCTGTGGTGGTATGTAGACAGCTACGAAAAATACAGATGATTAAACTCTCTAGGTAGATAGCTTATCATGAGATACTCTACCTCAGGCGAGCAAAACCTCGAGACTTCCTTAGATATCGTGCACCAACTGTTGTTTACAAATATACATAGGCCCCGCCCCTTGTTTTACCAGAGGCTGCTGTTCTGTCCTGCCGATGGCGGGTATAACCCTCCAGCTGTATGTTCTTAATGTCGTCGTTCAGCCATGACTCTGTGAAACATAAAATATTTACAGTTAATGTCCCGTTGGTAGGATATACATGCTTTCAGTTCGTCCCATTTATTTTCCAGCGATTTGAATGTTAGCTGACAATACGGATGGCAAAGGCAGGTTAGCCACTCATCGCCTGATCCTCACAAGGCATCCCGATCTCTTTCCACGAAATCTGTTTCTTTCTCCAGCGAATGACGGGGATGAGGGCCTGTTCGTTCGGGTGTTGAGTATATCCTTCCCGTCCGACTCATTAAAGAATTGTGTGTAGATTGAGAGGGGGGGGGGCGATTTAATCCATTTTAGAATAAGGCAGTAACGTAACAAAATGTGGAAAAAGTCAAAGGGTCTGAATACTTTACAAATGCACTGTGTGTATATATACTGTAGTTTGAAATTGCATGCCCCCTGTGAGCTCAGTTAGGCACTGCAGGTAGATTAAATGATTTGTCTGTCTGGGACACTGAGCTCTTAACCTAACATACCACGTGTAAAATAAACATTTGAAACCAGATCCCCTAGATGCTTGTCTTGACGAAAACTGAAAAAAATATGTGGTGTCGCCCTGTTAACTCTAAAACCGGAATATCAGGTTTTTGAAGAACTTGCAAAGGCTACTGAGCTGTAAATGAGTCAATGGGCTCTGGGGAGGATGTTTCTTATTGGTATGCGCACACAGATGACAGCACACACTTTCACGTTTGCATCATTCTAATAGTCTTCCTGCTGTCTTCCCTTCAGGAGTGCCCCGGCCTCTCCTAGCCACACAGGGGGGCTGTCGGCCCACTCCAGTGGTGTGCAGACCCCAGAAAGCCTATCCAGGGAGGGCTCCCCTGTCCCCATGGACCCAGAGCCAGCTCGGGCCACAGCTCCCACCACGGCCACAGCCCTACAGCCCAAACTAGCTGTCATCCAGGAGGCCCAATTCGCTAAGAGTGCTACTGGTGAGTTATGTTGGAAGTTTTTTTTATTAGTTTTTTTTACTCTGGTGGTGGGTGGTAAAATCAAATGTATTTATATAGCCCTTCGTACATCAGCTGATATCTCAAAGTGCTGTACAGAAACTCAGCCTAAAACCCCAAACAGCAAGCAATGCAGGTGTAAAGCACGGTGGCTAGGAAAAACTCCCTAGAAAGGCCAAAACCTAGGAAGAACCCTAGAGAGGAACCAGGCTATGTGGGGTGGCCAGTCCTCTTCTGGCTGTGCCGGGTGGAGATTATAACAGAACATGGCCAAGATGTTCAAATGTTCATAAATGACCACCATGGTCGAATAATAATAAGGCAGAATAGTTGAAACTGGAGCAGCAGCACGGTCAGGTGGACTGGGGACAGCAAAGAGTCATCATGTCAGGTAATCCTGGGGCATGGTCCTAGGGCTCAGGTCCTCCGAGAGAGAGAAAGAAAGAGAGAATTAGAGAGAGCATATGTGGGGTGACCAGTCCCCTTCTGGCTGTGCCGGGTGGAGATTATAACAGAACATGGCCAAGATGTTCAAATGTTCATAAATGACCAGCATGGTCGAATAATAATGAGGCAGAACAGTTGAAACTGGAGCAGCAGCACGGCCAGGTGGACTGGGGACAGCAAGGAGACTTCCCAACAACAAATTCACAATAGTGAAATATTAAAATCCTAACCCCTTTTTGAACATGTTGACAGCATAAGCCATTTTAAATGATTAATGTTATGTCTACTGGGATGCAAGAGGTGTGAAATTAGTTTGCCATTTGTTGAGAGATTGACATACTCCAATTTTTCTTAACAAACCACTCCATTTCGTGTCTGACCTCTGACGCTTGTTTCTGACAGGCTCCCCTCTGAACAGCCAGCCGGTGCTGATCGCCATGCAGCGACAGTTGCCCCAGACGACAATGAAGCCTGTTACCTACACCATGGCAACGCCTGTCATGACAACAGCTGTAAGCTCTGCCCCCATCATGCAGACAGTGCACGTACTCCAACAGATTCCGATGGTCACCATGGCTACCGTCGCTGCCACACAGAATTCAGTTGTTACGCTGAAAACAGAACCGCAGGAGAACGGAGGGGGAGACCACAATGGGGTCAAAGGTGGGGAGACTGATTTACAGTACGTTTTTCCATTCTTTGCTGTAACAGTCCCTTTTATAAATTAAGATTTGTAGTCTTATATTGCAAAGTGTTTGTCGCTCTTTCCCAGTCAAAGTGGAGTCTGTCCCAGGCATCACTACTTCCTCTATAGGCGGGGCCAATCGCATAATCCAGACCTCCCAGGCCACACCCCTAACAGTTACCATTGTGCAACAACCTCCCCTGGGCCAGCATCGGCTTCCTATCAAGGCCATCACACAGAACGGGACTCACCTGGTTCCCATCACTACTGCTGCTAACACAGGTGAGACATTTTCAAAATGGCACCCAACACCCATGAAGCTTTAAAAATGGCAGATTAAAATTACTTTACCAGCCTTTTCACTCCGTACTGCTTGTTTATGTCAGGCCTGCCAGGAATCCAGTAGTGAAACTCCCTCTCTATCCCCTCTCTCAGCAGTGGTGAACCCCCTCCACCTGTTGGCTGCTCATGCCTCGGCCTCTGCATCGCTGCCCACCAAGAGGCAAAACGGGGAGCTGGCCGACCACCCCGAACCCAAGAGGGTCAAAACTGAGGAGGGGGGCGCGAGCATAGCCCCCGTTGTAACCAACTCGTGCACAAGCGGAGACGGGGACAATGGGGTTAGTGAAAAGGCTGGCGATAAGTAGAGGTCTTGACCCCTCTCTTTAATGAGCTCCACTATTCTACTATCCCGCCCCCTCTGTTCACTCCCACGACCGGACTCCCACTCGAAACCACGTTTATCCTCTACTCCAAGGTGCCAAAAGAAAACGAGGTATGGATCCACCTCCGTACTACAGTATGTGTGAGTAGTAGACAGAACACCACCCACCCATTGGTATAAAAAGCAGAAAATAATAGGATGCAAAAACTAAAAGACCAAAACCAGGACAAGCAACAACAACAAAAAAGGAAAATTAGAAGTTGTTAGAGGTGACCCTGTTTGAGATACAAACTACAACTAAACCTTAAGTGAAGCACAGTAAGTCTTGTTAACGTTTAAATGTAAATTAAGTCTATAAAAATGTAAATGAGATCAAAACAGACCTCTGGACTTTGACCACCAGAATCACCAAGCCTTCCACTGCTGATTGGAAAGTTCCTCTTTTTTTTTTTACACAGGACACAACCCCAAGAGAGGGAAGTAGCCAATGGCATCATCCCAGCAGCATTATAGGCAAGCGCTTAATTTTTGGGAAGAAATTACCTAAGACAGTTAACAGTAGTGTATTCTGTAAAATAATGTGTTTGGGGAACCATTCCCTATATCTCTGGCAGCTAGCCTTCATGTCAACCTATCTAATGCAGTCGTGAGTAGATACATTTGAATCCTAGGATCTTCTTTGAGTGTACCACCCGTTTCCCAAGGCACACACATCTATTTAGTAATAACCATACTAAAAACTAGGAAGTGGGGTCAAAAACAACTTACGTCACCTGATATTGTGGAATCCTGTATTCTTTTTTTTTGGGGGGGGTGGACTCTGTTCAGTGAAATGAATGTCCCCTTTTCCTTCAAGAAAACACTATGGAGTGACTTGTTTCTCTGTCAAAATCTTACGTTTCTTTATCGCTGTACATCTAGATTTTTCATATTTTAACAAAATATCCTATAAGATAAAAGTATATTTCCATGCGTGTTTGACTGTATGCTTCATCAATGCTTGCATGTTACTGAATTTAGAGAATGTACATGAGCAGATAACTGAAGAAAAATAAGACTGAATCGATGCTATACTGTATGATTCTGAACAGTACATGAGCAGATAACTGAAGAAAAATAAGACTGAATCAATGCTATACTGTATGATTCTGAACAGTGCTGTGCTTACCCTTTTCATTTGAGTTATTTCTTCCCCTCCTTTCTTCTGTTCTCCTTGTCATCAATGGCTGTTTCTGTTCAGATGGTATTCTATGTTTCCATGAGGAAAAACAAGTGCTAGATGTTTGTTTGGCTTCAGTAAAATGCATTTTTTTTCTTTTTTATATATATATATAAATTAATTTAAACCTTCGTCCTGTGTCGTACCGCCTCTGTGTATTTCTGTCTCTCTGCTAAAGGCTCATTCCCAGAGACCGATACGGAATGTTTGTCGCCTTGTCAAGCAGTCAAAGAACATTGTTTTCAACCTGAGATGCCCTGAAGAGGCGGCGGTGTTAGTTTCAGCAGCCAGCCAGCCACAGTGAGATCAACCATCCTTTTGTGAGGCATCTCTGGGTGACAATGCTGGAACCATCACCAAATCGTATATTCCTCAACTCCTAATGCAGTGGTCCTTTAGGGGCCCATGGTATGTTCTGTAACACTGGAGAGAAACAGCTGCTAAGCAGATAGTTTACATCTCTGCCTGGTGTTGAGATTAGGGAATACTAATCTAGTTCTAGGGAAGTTGGGAGGACAGTGCTGTTGATTGAGTCACCATGACACTGCAGCTGCATTCCTGGGAGTTTAGTGTTCCAGGAAGTTACTACGGGCCAGATGTGTGGGAAACGGGGAGAAGACTTTTCTCTATGAAACAAGGCTGCATCTGAAAGGGCACCCTATTCATTATATAGTGCACTACTTTTGACAAGAGTCTATAGCCTTGGTTTAGAGTAGTGCACCGTATAGGGAGCCATTTGGATCTGGCAACAAACTTCCCCCACATGGAGCTCTCATGTAATGGATAACAGAACCAACTGGACCACTTATGTCCATATGCTGACATTTTAACTGCCTGAAAACCATATCCTTTACTATAGTACTACTTTAGAGCTGTAAACACAGGGTGGAAGGTAGCCTAGTGGTTAGAGCGTTGGACTAGTAACCGAAAGGTTGCATGATCAACTCTGCAAGTTCTGTTCGAGGTAAGGTAAACTGTCGTTCCTAGGCCGCCATTGAAAATAATTTGTTCTTAACTGACTTGCCTAGTTAAATAAAAGGTCAAATTTAAAAAAAAAACACTTAAAGGGATAAGAGCTGTCTTGGAGTTTATGAGCAAGCATGTTTCCTTCTAAAGTAATCTTCACACACAAAAACAGATCACACGACTCCCAAACTAAGTCACCTACACTACCTGATGTTTTATTCACAAATTTAAATGCAGGATTTTACAATCATGTAGTGAGTGAATTCCACTTGCACAATCAGAGCAGGAAGCAACACATGAAATGCATTCAGTGGTTCCCATTGAACACAGAGAAATGAACGTTGGTACAAAGTTCAGATTTAACGGAACAAATGACAAATACACTAAACAATACATTGTAGCACAGCATTGTAAGGTCATGCACATGAGCCGATGCTGTGACAAACATAAGATGGGTTCTAAAGTTAATACTGCATGTAGATCCACACATTGAGTCGTATGAAGATCAGAATTTATGCTAGAAATTTGCTTAAGCTGACCATAGTGAACAAGCAGAAGAGTTCTCTTCATGGGCAAACTACACCAGCCAACTAAACCTCACCAGAAAGGAATGGGTGTACATTGTCACACAAAGAAGGTGGATTTTGGTTTAAATCAGATTGAATCTTAGGCATAGATTCAATCAGATCAAGCGTCAACCTGTGATAGCAGACACCCGCATAGCAGATGTTTTGACAGTGGAGCTGAGTTGGAACCGTCAACTTTGAGCAGCTGCTCTTACGATCATTGACACGAAGCCCACCGTTCCATTCACGTTAAAAGTTCAGAACAGGAAAGTGTAGGCTATACACGCTCAAATTGAAAACTAAATAATGAGGATTTCTATCATCCTAATCGAGGCATATTTTACATTCCACTTTTAAACAATGCAGCCAATGTTAATTTCTGCTTTAAGTATAATGGCAGGAGACGCTTGTGGATTTGACAGCTCTATCGCAGTCCCAATGCCAAAACAACCACTATGCGGATGTCGACTAAAGCGGATCTGATTGAATCAATCCCTTAATCTTGAAAGCATTTTTTTTATGTAAGCACAGGGGGTGGAAACTGTATTTTCTATTCACTGTGATCATGACAGAACAGTTCATCAGTTCACACAATGACTTGGGAAGGCTTTGGCTCTGGGAAAACGGTTGTATTAATTCATGAACGGATGTATGATAAACCCGAACGAATTAAGCTTGTCTGTGAGGATCCGTTAAGAAGATGTACGTTATTCAAATTCTCATCCGGAGACTGATCAAGTTTGAGCTTTACATTGAGTTTTCATCCTAATCAAAGTACTTGGGCCTAGATTCAATCCGGACCACGGAAGAGCTGCATTATAGCGTGATTGACATTCATTTCCGATTGAGCCGACATATGCAGCGTTTACCATGAATGCAGTCTCTGCGAACACGGAAATCTTGCTTTTAAAAAAGGTACATAGCCGCATAGGGGCAATCGGATTGAATCTAGCCCAAAATCAGTGTTTTTGGGTCGCTTATAGGTACTAATTCACCTCATCCTCATGTAGACTCATACTGTAAAGAACATTGCACATACATACACACACAGCGACATGAAAATGGCAGGAAGAGTGAAACAATAACACTTGTTAATCAGAAAATGTCTTCTAATTCTGTACAGTTTATGCTGTACGTTACATATGTTCAGTCTGGCGTATTCATTGTGTTTATACAGTGAGTAAAAGCTAAACCTAGCTCTACCAGGGTGGTGTTTCACCAAGAGGAATCACTGAGGTTAACCAGATAACCACCGTAAATACTCAGCCTTTTAATATCAAGTTCATATCAAAATAGGAACTTTTAAACTGACTCAATTCTTCAACTGTACGATGATTGAAATATTTATTTCAAAGTTATCTGACCAACTCAATTGCCTTACCTTGTGAAATCCCACCCATGCAATTTGTATATATACACAGTGCATTTGAAAAGGATTCAGAACCCTTGACTTAATCCACATGTTACAGCTTTATTCTAAAATGAATTAAATCATTCCCCCTCAATCTACACACATTCTGCAAATGTATTAAAAATAAAACGCATTTACATAAGTATTCAGACCCTTTACTTAGTACTTTGTTGGCAGCGATTACAGCCTCGAGTCTTCATGCATATGACTATAAGCTTGGCACACCTGTATTTGGGGAGTTTCTTCCATACTTCTCAGCAGATCCTCAAGCTCTGTCAGGTTGGATGGGGAGCGTCGCTGCACCGTTATTTTCAGGTCTCTCCAGAGATGTTCGATCAGGTTCAAGTCAGGCTCTGGCTGGGCCACTCAACGACATTGAGACTTGTCCTGAAGCCAATTCTGTGTTGTCTTGTCTGTGTGCTTAGGGTCATTGTCCTGTTGGAAGGTGAACCTTCTCCCCAGTCTGAAGTCTTGAGCGCTCTGGAGCAGGTTTTCATCAAGGATCTCTCTGTACTTTGTTCCGTTCATCTTTCCTTCGATCCTGACTAGTCTCCCTGTCCCTGCCACTGAAAAACATCCCCACAGTATGGTGCTGCCACCACCACGCTTCACCATAGGGATGGTGCCTGGTTTTATCCAGATGTGACACTTCTCATTCAGACCAAAGAGTTCAATCTTGGTGTCATCACAGACACAATCCTGTCTCAGAGCTCTACAAACAATTCCATCGACCTCATGGCTTGGTTTTTGCTGACATGCACTGTCAACTGTGGGACAATATATAAAACAGGTGTGTGCCTTTCCAAATCATTTGAATTTACCACAGGTGGACTCCAATCAAGTTGTAGAAACAGCTCAAGGATGATCAATGGAACCAGCATGCACCTGAGCTCAATTGAGTCTCATAGCAAAGGGTCTGAATACTTATGTAAATAAGGTATTTCTAAAAAAAAAAAAAAAAAATTTTTTCGCTTTGTCATTATGGGGTATTGTGTGTAGATTATAATATGGGAAAAAAATATTTAATTTTAGAATAAGGCTGTAACGTAACAAAATATAGAAAGTGAAGGGGTCTGAACTTTCTGAATGCACTGTATGTATGCGAGTATATACACACACTCTACTCTCGATTCAGCTCAGAGGCACTCCCTATAGTTAAATTAGGCGGTGTTAGTTGACAAGATTTGTTTTATATGCATCTACCTAGTAGAATCAACGCTATACACCTTTAAAAAATAACCGCCCGATCATCATACATTTCACAGAAGACATCTTTAAAAAGCAAGTCTCCCTCGTTCGTCCCCGGACTAGCAGGACAAGGAGGCCCAGGTGACGTCCGTTAGAGTGTTCTCGTCCCCCTGTCTTGCTGTAGTTGTCTAGTTGTACAGTGAGTCTTTAAGTAGGTTGTCAGAGGGCACTCAGTCCTGAATTCTCTCGGGCCATCTTTCATTCCTCTTGTTTCCGAGATGGTGTCTCTCTCACCTTCCCTCTGACGCTTCACGTAGAGTTCATCAGCAGTGGGTGAGCAGAAACATCATCTCCTTCTGTCCATCCCCCCTCGTCCTCCTGCTCCAGAAAATAATCCCATCCGCCATGTACACGTCTGTCCGTTGGCAGGAGGTGGTAGGGTGAAAGGTCAGATCTTCTCGTCTGTCATCTCCAGGAACTGTGCGTAGACATCTCGGGAACACTCCCCCTTCTGATTGAACAGGAACTTGTAGTAGCTGCCATCAGCACAAATGGCTGAGGAGAGAGAGAGGTCCCAATAAGAGACCATACATCAGCTATATTCTCACAAATAAAAACTTTTTATAGAAAAGTATCCATAAATTTAACACAGTAAAATGAGTCAATGGTGTCAACAATAAAACAATCAAATAAGTGGTGTCAAGTCAACAATAATATACAGTACCAGTCAAGTTTGGACACACTTACTCATTCAAAAGCTTTTTTCTTTTTTACTATTTTCTACATTGTAGAATAATAGTGAAGACGTCAAAACTATGAATTAACACATATGGAATCGTGTAAAAAACAAAAAATATATTTAAATAGCCACCCTTTCTTTGCCCTGATGACAGCATTGCACAGTCTTGGCATTCTCTCAACCAGCTTCACCTGGAATGCTATTCCAACGGTCTTCCAACAGGAGTTTCCACATATGCGGAGCACTTGTTGGCTGCTTTTCCTTCACTCTGCGGTCCAAACTATCTCAATTGGGTTGAGGTTGGATGATTGTAGAGGCCAGGTCATCTGATGCAGCACTCCATCACTCTCCTTCTTAGTCAAATAGCCCTGACACAGCCTGGAGGTGTGTTAGGTCATTGTCCTGTCGAAAAACAGTTGAAAGTCCCAAGCAAGTCTCTTCTTATTTTTGCTGTCCTTTAGTAGTGGTTTCTTTGCAGCAATTCGACCATGAACGCCTGATTCACACAGTCTCCTCTGAACAGTTGATGTTGAGATGTGTCTGTTACTTGAACTCTGAAGCATTTATTTGGGCTGCAATCTGATGTGCAGTTAACTCTAATGATCTCATCCTCTGCAGCAGAGGTAACTCTGGGTCTTCCTTTCCTGTGGTGGTCCTCATGAGAGCCAGTTTCATCATAGCGCTTGATGGTTTTTGCGACTGCACTTGAAGAAACTTTCAAAGTTAGACATTTTCTGGATTGACTGACCTTCGTGTCTTAAAGTAATATTGGACTGTCGATTCGCTTTGCTTATTTGAGTTGTTCTTGACATAATATGGACGTGGTCTTTTACCAAATAGGGCTATCTTCTGTATACCACCCCTACCTTGTCACAACAACTGATTGGCTGAAACGCATTAAGAAATTCCACAAATCAACGCACACCTGTTAATTCAAATGCATTCCAGGTGACTACCTCATGAAGCTGGTTGAGAAAATGCAAAGAGTGTGCAAAACTGTCAAGGCAAAGGGTGGCTAGGGTGATTTGGATTAGTTTAACACTTTTGTTTGGTTACTATGTTATTTCATAGTTTTGATGTCTTCACTACTATTCTACAATGCAGAAAATAGTCCAAATCAAGCAAAACCCTGGAATGAGTAGGTGTGTCCAAACCTTTGACTGGTACTGTATGTGTCAATATGGAAGAAATGTCACTCCGAATCCGTCTATAAACACTGGGCAGGAAGTAGCTGGAGTATGTATAGCTCATGACTGCACTGGGCTCTGTTCCAGAGGTATGCCAACACAAACAAGTACTCCGAGAGAGATACTACCTCACACACACACACACTCATTACTCACCTATGACAGAGTTGGGTTCTGTTCCGAAGGAACACACACACGGCGAGTTTGATGGAACCTGGAACTTGGAGAAGCTCCACTTGGAGCTGAAGTACTTAGGAAGGAAACTGGCCGAGGCTAGGCTAAGAATAATAGGAAACAACAAATGATTCCGGGATGGGTTTGGAATTACAGGAAGCACTGGTAAGGATTGGAGAATGGGTTTGGAATGGTGGCTGGTTTAAAGATTAACATTTGAAAAACAATGTGCTCACTTTTAAGTTATTCCTCCAAAGAACAGGGTGTATATCCTTGAACAGTCAATAAGACCTCTCTCAAAAAGAGCTTCATCACCACTGCCACTCATCTCTGACCACATGTGCAACAAGGCACTACATACACTTTTAATCAATGTTGCAGAATTTGGACTTCGGTTAAGAGATCAAGTTGACAGTGCAGAGAAAGGTTAAATGTTTGTCTCAGACCGACCTGGACTGTTTGTTCCTCTTGGGGTCCTCTGCAGCGAATATGTGGACTGTACCGTGGTCACTAGACACACAGATGAGGGACGCATCCTGGTTGAAATTGATGCTGGGGAGGGGAAATAAGTTACCAAACAGGACTATAACAAGCAACTTACTTAATGTAGTTATCGTACCTAGCAACCTTAAGACAGGTACAGTAACTGTAAATCACTCTGGAGCAGAGCGTCTGCTAAATGACTCAAATGTAAACATTAAGCCAGGTGTACACTACACGATTTGGCTGTCCCAGACAAGTTTGAGATCGGAGACAAAATCCCCATGTCGTTGCCTAGTTGGGCCATCAATGCTTGTTTAATGTGAGCGGGTCAAAGACGCAATCTGAGGGCTACCGACCTCGTCTTTGAACAGTTTCAGACATCCTTATATTTTCAAACATGTCAAATCAAATCTTACACGTGATTAGCAGATGTTATTGCGGGTGTAGCGAATTGCTTGTGCTTCTAGTTCCGACAGTGCAGTAATATCTAACAAACTACACAACATGTACCCAATACACACATGTACCCAATACATACAACTCTAAGTAGGAATGAATTAAGACCATATACATATGGACGAGCAATGTCAGAGCGGAATGGACTAAGATACAGTAGAATAGTATAGAATGCAGTATGTGTAAACATTTAAGTGACTAAGATACCGTAGAATAGTATAGAATACAGTATATGAGATGAGTAATGGCAGATATGTTAACAATATTAAAGTGACTATTGTTCCATTCCTTAAAGTGGCCAGTGATTTCTAGTCTATGCCTATAGGCAGCAGCCTCTAATGTGCTAGTGATGGCTGTTAACAGTCTGATGGCCTTGAAATAGAAGCTATTTCTCGGTCCCAGCTTTGATGCACCTGTACTGACCTCGCCTTCTGGATGATAGCGGGGTGAACAGGCAGTGGCTTGGGTGGTTGTTGTCCTTGATGATCTTTTTGGCCTTCCTGTGACATCAGGTGCTGTAGGTGTCCTGGAGGGCAGGTAGTTTGCCCCCGGTAATGCGTTGGGCAGATGCATTGGGCGGTGGGAAGATGTTTGATTTTATCTGCACAAAATCTCCAATGCTCTTGTAGTGTGAGATGTGCAACAACACGTTTTGAGAGCGGTGATCAGCAATAGCCAATGAGAGCTCACCAGAGAAGAAGCCAGTGAGGTGATGACGTTGTTTTGCATCACCCAGAATGTGTACTCTCAAGCAGAACGATGACTACTACTAGTACGCATTTGTACTCGCCTTTAATAAAAGCCAAAGTGTCAAATCGTTACAGCTCTGAAGTTCACAAGCAATGTTATTCAATTCAAAAGGTTAGCTAGATATTTCAACTCTGTATGGCGAGCGTGAATGTCTGACTGAACGTTTTTGAGGCTGCTTTGAGCCACAATTCGTAGCTACGTTAAATCTAACCACATCATTGTTTTCGCGAGACAGCGCGGTAGCGAGAAAACCTCAAGGCCAAGCCACATGGTTTAGTGTGCCCACCACTATGTTGGCAACACAAAAAGAAACTAAAGGAAAGAAGGTTGTTTAATGTCAGGATTTAGAAAGTTGTGTAGTGTCCACCCGGCTTTAGAGCATTTCTCACATCTAACTTCAGATGAAGAAAAGGCCCAGGTCGGTTGTTCTCACCAGTAGATGTTAGCAGCCTGTGACCCTCGCCTCAACTCCTGAATCAGGTGGCCTGCCATGGTGTCAAATATTCTGATCAGGGTCCCCTGGAGAGAAATAAACAAAGGCACCGAGACACAGCGTTGGGAGTTGGTCACCCCTAGTCTTCAAGCAACAAGGACAACCAATGCAATATATAAAAAGCCTAAGGCACTGTCTAGGCCCAGGAGTAGTGTTAAAAGGGTTAAGCCAATGAGTAGTTCTAAAGGGGTTGTAATACTTTCTCGGAGGCAGTGGCTATCCTGGTTCCCTGCAGGTTGAGGGCGATGCAACACAGCGCCCCCTCGTGGGCGGGGATGTCCACTGGAGGCTTCTCTGTGTTGGCAAGGTCTACGATCTGCACGTGCCCAGAGTGGGTCCCCGGGAACGCAAGCAGAGAGTTGTTACTGTTGGGACAGAGCACACACAGACCTGGGGGAAGAGGGAGAGGAGTTATGGATACAGTCATAAAAAGAGAGACAGAGAGAGAGGAAAGGAGAAGAGCAAGAGAGAATGTGTCGATGGCTACACATTACAACCATGTAACACTCTTGTGAGGGTTGTGTGTTTACATCAATTATGAGTGTCCAATATATTTAGCAGAGAGAGAAAGAAGCTAGGATACATTACAACCATTTAACATTCTTGCGAAAATGGTTTGTTTACTTAAATGATGGGCGTGTCTAATGCATCTAGCAGGCTGGTTAGGAATCTGAGAGCTGCAGTAGACAGTAGCTGGACTGTCTGTGTAGTAGTACTGACCTTTGGGGTTATAGCAGGTCTCAAACACATGCAGCTGATGAGGGTTGTGGGTGAACGTGAACACTTTGATCATAGAGTCCAGGACCACCACGATCCTGAGGACATCAGAGAGATGCAGACATTAGGCTCAAGACTGAGAAAAGGGAGAGATCTGGCCCACTAACATACAGCAATCTAATGGGGAAACATTGGTAAGAAAACATTTCACTACTCCTGACACCAACATATTACCTTCTGACGTTCCCTTTAATGTTATCTAAAAAGGTGAACATCTTAAGTCATAAACCACATAAGTAGTACTTTTAATAATTTTTTAAAAACTTAAGTACTTTACACCACTGTTCCCTATACAGTGCACTACAATACTTCCAACTAGATTGCTGTGTCATTGTGTCAAATTCCTCCTGAAGGAGCAGCCATTGATGATGAAATCAATCCCGGCAGTGTGAAACACAAAGATTGCATTCCTGGTTGGTCGGTAAAATGCTTGAAGAGGGAGTTAAAGTGGTACTAACTTCTTACTTCATTTGTACTGGCACACAACACTGCTGATAGAGACACATTAAGGGAAGAAACAGGGTGGGGAGTGTTCCTACCTGTCCCTTCGTAGCTTCACTGCTAATAGAGACACATTAAGGGAAGAAACAGGGTGGGGAGTGTTCCTACCTGTCCCTTCGTAGCTTCACTGCTAATAGAGACACATTAAGGGAAGAAACAGGGTGGGGAGTGTTCCTACCTGTCCCTTCGTAGCTTCACAGCTAATAGAGACACATTAAGGGAAGAAACAGGGTGGGAGTGTTCCTACCTGTCCCTTCGTAGCTTCACTGCTAATAGAGACACATTAAGGGAAGAAACAGGGTGGGGAGTGTTCCTACCTGTCCCTTCGTAGCTTCACTGCTAATAGAGACACATTAAGGGAAGAAACAGGGTGGGGAGTGTTCCTACCTGTCCCTTCGTAGCTTCACTGCTAATAGAGACACATTAAGGGAAGAAACAGGGTGGGGAGTGTTCCTACCTGTCCCTTCGTAGCTTCACTGCTATATGAGACACATTAAGGGAAGAAACAGGGTGGGGAGTGTTCCTACCTGTCCCTTCGTAGCTTCACTGCTAATAGAGACACATTAAGGGAAGAAACAGGGTGGGGAGTGTTCCTACCTGTCCCTTCGTAGCTTCACTGCTAATAGAGACACATTAAGGGAAGAAACAGGGTGGGAGTGTTCCTACCTGTCCCTTCGTAGCTTCACTGCTAATAGAGACACATTAAGGGAAGAAACAGGGTGGGGAGTGTTCCTACCTGTCCCTTCGTAGCTTCACTGCTAATAGAGACACATTAAGGGAAGAAACAGGGTGGGGAGTGTTCCTACCTGTCCCTTCGTAGCTTCACTGCTAATAGAGACACATTAAGGGAAGAAACAGGGTGGGAGTGTTCCTACCTGTCCCTTCGTAGCTTCACTGCTAATAGAGACACATTAAGGGAAGAAACAGGGTGGGAGTGTTCCTGTTACCTGTCCCTTCGTAGCTTCACTGCTAATAGAGACACATTAAGGGAAGAAACAGGGTGGGGAGTGTTCCTACCTGTCCCTTCGTAGCTTCACTGCTAATAGAGACACATTAAGGGAAGAAACAGGGTGGGAGTGTTCCTACCTGTCCCTTCGTAGCTTTACTGCTAATAGAGACACATTAAGGGAAGAAACAGGGTGGGGAGTGTTCCTACCTGTCCCTTCGTAGCTTCACTGCTAATAGAGACACATTAAGGGAAGAAACAGGGTGGGGAGTGTTCCTACCTGTCCCTTCGTAGCTTCACTGCTAATAGAGACACATTAAGGGAAGAAACAGGGTGGGGAGTGTTCCTACCTGTCCCTTCGTAGCTTCACTGCTAATAGAGACACATTAAGGGAAGAAACAGGGTGGGGAGTGTTCCTACCTGTCCCTTCGTAGCTTCACTGCTAATAGAGACACATTAAGGGAAGAAACAGGGTGGGGAGTGTTCCTACCTGTCCCTTCGAAGCTTCACTGCTTTGACCTCCGTGGAGAACTCAATTTCTATAACCGTCTTTTTCTTCAGGTCATCCCAGATCATCACTGGAGGAAAACATCAGAGGACATGGTGGGAATTACAACCGACAAGACCAACATGACATGATGACGTTTGTCTCTAGTGCCAGACCAATGTAAGGAAATAACTAGATAAAAGGTCACTGTGATGGAAAAAGTCTACCACTGGGAGATCATTTTGGGGGTTCCAAAATATATTATTTCTAATGCTCATATTACATATGTGACGGAAAGTACAACACAAGAACCACACACACAGTAACCACCATACCTTTGTTAGGTGGGTATTTGGGCTTTTTTCCTCCTCCAACCAGCGCTAGGTAGTTACACCTGAACAGCATCTCCACATGCCCGACCCCGCCCTCCATGAACTCTGGAAGACACATATAATCACCTCATTGGCCATTAAGCTGTCAATCTGGCGGGTGGCAAGTAAACTGAGCCAATGAGAATCAAGGGTGTCGCCCCAAAAACCACCGCAATTATCCAAACCATTATTCCAATAAGATCTATAAATGTGACGAGAGAGATCCGTCCCTGGCAAGGAGAATTTAAATAGTTTTAATATCTCAAAGTTTTACTAAATAGCAAACAACTCTTCACTCCATCTGCATATTATAGCAAACCTTTCCAGCATGCATGATGCATCACTGTAATAAAAATTACTGTAGTCCTGGTGTTATTTAGACCCATATCAACAAAAGCCTGCACACCCTGCAGCAACCCACCAGAACCAGGTTAGGCCATCCCTGGCCTATACTATAGGCTAATCCTTTCCCTACAGTACAGTAAGCCATTTCCTATTATGACTTTGGACCAGGTCATGTGAGGAGTCACATGTGCAGGGCTCAGTGGCGAAATGATTAACTTCCTCATTTAGCCCTCCTCATCCAACCAGAGCACCAACCCAGCCACAGACAGACAGATCCATCTCATCTCACAAACATCAGGAGCAGGAAGGAAGTACCTTGGCTCTCGCTGTCACAATGCTGTGTCCCTGTGTGCAGCAGAATGGCCTCGATTTACTGCAAGCAATGCTAGTGACCCATTGAGTTTATTTACATATCAACAAAATGGCTACACAAGAACTTTTGATTAACAGTAAACCGTGGAAAAAGGCATATTATGATGAATCATGATTATCAGAAAGGATATTTTTGATACACTTCTAATTATGATTTTATGTTTCATATTTGCAGTAGTCATTTTTAAAAGAAAATGTTTAACATGTATTTACCTTGTTTTTCTTTCTCTTTGAGTGGATCTGTGTTGTACACTCTAAACCCATTCTCCATTCCGCAAGCAAAGCATCCTGGAAGGAGCACCGACAGACAATACCAATGGTTAAAACAACCCTGATCAAAGCTAGGTCCAAATTCACAGTGAATGAATAACCACGATATTTATCCAACTTCAAAGACATCATGATTATGAGGGAGATAAACTATGGACAGTCTATGCTTCCAGTCAGGTTCTCTCTCTTTCCTATCAGATTTGGAGCATGTCTTACGACTCCGGTAACCTGAAGTTGCCTGCGAGGAATGAGCACACAGTGATCATTGAGCAGTGTTGGAATATTAGCTAACAGTCATTGCTTTGTTTGGAGGGAGACCCATTCATTCACTGCTCTGGGAAGAAAAGCTGACTAGGGCCACCCCACCCACTCCTACACCGACCCACACACACTGGTACCAAGCTTGTACCTGTCACATGTCTGTCTGCCTAGACTGATATGAAATTGTACTATCTATCTGATTCTGCATCTAAAATTATGTATATGTTATGAGTTTAAAAAGGAAGGTATATTGTGCACTTGACCAAGGTTGATGTGTAAAACATAATTAGTCTTTCCCCTGCCAATTCTAGGGCTACACTCACTAACTAAACAATGGATCATCATACTCACAGCTTGAGCTAGCTTTTGATGTACAGTAAACTATTTAGTAGTATCTTAGAAGTTGTCAAAAATAAAGTTCTAACCACAGATAAAGGGGGCAGTTCTATATTTGTTATAACCATGATTTGTTCCATATAACGTTAAATATGTAGCTACAATAGCTAGCTAGCTAACGACAAATCTGCAAGCGTATAGCTACTGTTAACTGTAAATTAATATTTGTTTATTTGACGTTAGCCACAACATTAGCGCTATCTTGTGGAACAGTAGAACCCCCCCACAGCTGTATTTCCGGCTAGCTAACGTTACGTTGTTAGCTGATGCTAGCGTATTATTAAAATCTAAAACGTGAGAGCCCAACATATCCATGATATTTAGCTCTTAATGTGATTAAAGATCAGAGTTACAAGTAATACCATTTAGTTTGCTCAAATGACAATCCAATCACTTGTATTTCACAACAACTGAATATTGCTAACGTTAGCTAGACATAACTAACTAGCCTAGGCTGGGTGTAATGCTGCGTTCATAACCAAGTGGGAAGGAAGTATTTACCACATACGACTGACACCCCAAATTGTCCCTCCTACTAGTGGGAAACTCGTCTATCATCGCTGAGCTCCACATGCTGACCTTACCTAGCGGAGAAATTATTTTGAGTACAGCATTTTTGGCAGGTTAAATAAAACATTATTTATAAAAAGCAATATATTATTACGGGTTTTGAACATATAATAAGTTTACAAGCATGACAGCTGTCCTTTTAGTTTATGGTTGACACAGATTGTTGGCAATTAGCAAATCTGAGTTTATTAACGAGTCAAAGCACGTGAATGCATCCAACAGAGTGTTATCCAGGAAGCAGGTTTGAGGAGCTGGCGAGGTAAATTTGGTCAACTCGGGATAACCGGCCATACGAAAGTGGCTCACCTTTTAGCCAGGTAAACAAACCTGCTCCAGGGCAGGCTAACTCATTGCTAACTCCAATTTCACTGAATGAAATGACTGAGCTGCGAGTTGAGGAGCAATTAATTAGATTCCCTCCCTCTTGCAAAGATTGCATCATCATTAAATATAGTTTTTGCCTTGGCAGAAACTAATGGGGATCATTATAAATACAAAGATGGCAGTAGCGATAAGTAATAAAATAAAGACAGTGCTTCTAAATGCCTATTTCACACCATAGCCTGCTGAACTTGCAAGATAACTTTTCTTTAATTTGTATTTAGGCACAAATGAAAATGTGGCACTGACTCACCCAAGAATTTAAATTTTAGCATTGTCTCAATGAAGAGTTCGACATTCGACTAGCCATGTGCGACATGTACAGGCAGTTACAAGCCTGCTAGATAGCGGCAGGCGGAGGTGCAATATCCACTGTCGTAGTATGGATGAATCCTGAGCTGGAATGTGAAGTTAAATGAAATTAGTTAGCTTTAGGGAACCCTGAATGGCGCATATTAGTGCTAGAGGCATCACTACAGACCCTGGTTCGATTCCATTCTGTATCACAACCGGCCTATGGGACATAGGGCGGCGCACAATTGGCCCAGTGACGTTAGGATTTGGCCGGGGTTGAGCGTCATTGTAAATAATCATTTGTTCTTAACTGACTTGCCTAGTTAAATAAAGGTTAAAAATGTTTTAAAGTAGATCTAGCTTGCTTTACGACGTCACAACTGGTAATATCCACCTTCCCACTTGGTTATGAATGCAGCATTTACAGCCCGGCCTCAAAACGTCGTTAGCATAGCATCGACGACAGAACTGGCAACCAAAGAAGATTTCGATGAAGAAACAATTTCTCACCATGATCCTGGTTGAATCCCGCGTACAGTAGTCCGTTCCCATGTGCGTTTGATGGTAGTAAATTCATTATTCGATCAGATAATCACAGTCGTGCGTTAGCCAAATTTTCACAGACTGCTAGCTAGCTACCATTTCTCCTGTGCCAGAGCCAGTTAGGAAAAACAACACAGCTCTTGGTTCATCCAGGACGGTCAAAAGAGCACCGAGTGATCGAGTGGGAGTTTCATCAAATATGGTGGATAAATGAAGATAGTTCAATCAGGCCTTTTACCCGTTGTCTGCTTAAGGGGATGGCACTCCCATAGACACTGCGATAGCAGTCAGCTTTCAGAGGTTCTCAAAGTTGGGAGAGGTCCGTGGGGGTACTGCATGGGGTCCGCGGTCAAATCTCAAAATATGTTTTACATTTCATTTTTTTAAGTGAATAATACTAACAGATTACACTACTTTTGGCCAAGGGATCCATGGAATAAGATTAAAGTGTGTAATAGAGACCCACAGTGAAGGTGTCATAATTCCCATAAAATCTAGCGGTCAAACAGGAAAATGGTTTCAATCGATTTTCCACCATTCATTTTTCCCATAGGGGATTTTAGAAACACTTAAAATAAGGACAGTGTTTTGTGTAGGCTTACCCTGGCGTGACGTTTTGATAACTGTGCAAATCTCTCCTGGACAAGGTAACTTTTATCAATATATTTGCCTGTAATTACCCGCAAAAATGAAATGCTAATGTGGCTATCATACAGAAAGTACTACACATCCTGTCGCAAGCTTTGACAAGGTGGGAAAATCCTCCACATTTCTCCATGCAAGTAACCTAGGAGTCGATATTATAGCCTTTATAGTTTCTCATGTAAATTATTGATATTGTGGATTTCTCGTGTATTCTTGTTTAGCATTTTTTAAATTACATAGCTAGCTACCGTAGCCTTTTAAAAATTACTATAACTTTCTTAAATTTCCTTTGCAACTAACCTCTCCTTCGATCAGAAGCAAGAATGGTTCTGTGCTATGTACCGGATTGTAACCACAACTCCGATAAGCGAGAGGCTTTGCTGGAGCTGTGGGAGAAGGTAAACCCTGTTTGCTAGCTGCTGACAAGCTATTTTGGTTAGGTCAAAGATCTGTGGTTAACTAGATGCTTTTGAAAATTGTCTAGATATCCCCCGACTAGTTACGTGTACAACACACGTTACCATCCTTACAAGTAAAAATAAAATCAGCATAGGCTAGCATAAAGACTTTTTAATTTTGACAAGTCCTTTGTCAGCTAGTTAATGTTAGTTCACGGTTTGTGTAGTCATACTTTTTTATGAGGTCAAATCAAATAAAGTTTTTGTCACGTGCGCTGAATACAACAGGTGTAGTAGACCTTACAGTGAAATGCTTACTTACAGGCTCTAACCAATGGTGCAAAAAAGGTATTAGGTGAACAATAAGTAAGTAAAGAAATGAAGACCGTGAAAAACAGTAGCGAGGCTATATACAGTAGTGAGGCCATAAAAGTAGCGAGGATACATACGGACACCGGTTAGTCAGGCTGATTGAGGTAGATATGGTTAAAGTGACTATACATATATGATGAACAGAGTAGCAGTAGCGTTAAAGAGGGGGTGGTGGGTGGCGGGACACAATGCCGATAGCCCGGTTAGCCAATGTGCGGGAGCACTGGTTGGTCGGGCCAATTGAGATCATATGTACATGAATGTATAGTTAAAGTGACTGTGAATATGATAAACAGAGAGTCTGTGTAAAAGAGGAGTTTGAGGGGGGCACACAATGCAAATAGTCCGGGTAGCCATTTGATTACCTGTTCAGGAGTCTTATGGCTTGGGGGTTAAAACTGTTGAGAAGCCTTTATGTCCTAGACTTGGCACTCTGGTACCGCTTGTCAGGATATAGCTAGCTAAATATTGCCTGGTGGGCTAGCTAGTTGGCTACATTAGTTGGGGTGCCATGTGGTGTCGTTGGACTTCCCTGACAGGCGGTGACATGCTAGCGAATGTGCCTAACGTTAGTGATTAGCGCTAACTAGCTAATGTTAAATATTCACTAGCTAGCATGTGGGGTCTGGGCAAAAGTCTGACCACACGAACAGTGAGCGAAGGTTAACTAGCTGGCTAGCTAGCTCACAAAGCACTTGTGTGCTCAATATTTTGACATAGAAAACAAATGGTTTTGTTCCACGAGTGCATCTGTTGTGCATGACTAATCAAATTACCTTTGAAGTCAGTTATACATGTCAGCAGGGATGGATTAAGCTAGCCCGAGTCCTGTACTTTTCACACTGGGCTAGTAGACAAACTGCCAAACTAGCCTGACATAGCAGTGACATTTTCACACGCCACAGATTTAGGACTTGAATGTTACCCGGGCTAGTTTAAATCTTGGTCTGCTGGACAGTGCCCAAAATGCTTATGTTCAATCCCTGCATGACAGTCCCTTTCAGACAACCTCCCTTATCAATGTTGGTCCTTCTCAGTGACCTCACGGCTGAGGGTTTTAACTTTCCTCTTGAGAATCAGAATCAGAAAGGATATATACAGTAGTATACAGTACCAGTCAAACGTTTGGACACACCTACTCATTCAAGGGTTTTTCTTTATTTTTACTATTTTCTAAATTGCTTAATAATAGTGAAGTCATCAAAACTATGAAATAACACATATGGAATCATGTAGTAAACAAAGAAGTGTTAAACATATTTTAGATTCTTCAAAGTAGCCACCCTTTGCCTTGATGACAGCTTTGCATTCTCTCAACTAGCTTCATGAGGTAGTCACCTGGAAGGCATTTCAAATAACAGGTGTGCCTTGTTAATTTGTGGAATTTCATTCCTTCTTAATGTGTTTGAGCCAATCAGTTGTTGTGACAAGGTAGGGGTGGTATACAGAAGAGTCCTATATGGTAAAAGACCAATCCCATATTATGGCGCGAAGAGAAACGACAGTCCATTATTACTTTAAAACATGAAGATCAGTCAATCCAGAAAATTTCAAGAATTTAGCAAGTTTCTTCAAGTGCAGTCGCAAAAACCATCAATCGCTATGATAAAACTGGTTCTCATGAGGACCGCCAGAGGAAAGGAAGACCCAGAGTTAACTTTGCTGCAGAGGATAACATTTATTAGAGTTACAAGCCTAAAAGTAAATGCTTCACAGAGTTCAAGTAACAGACACATCTCAACATCAACTGTTCAGAGGAGACTGAATTGCTGCAAAGAAACCACTAGTAAAGGACAGCAATAGAAGAAGAAGAGACTTGCTTGGGCCAAGAAACACGAGCAATGGACATTAGACCGGTGGAAATCTGTCCTTTGGTCTGATGAGTCCAAATGTGCGATTTTTGGTTCCAACCGCCGTGTCTAGACAGAGTAGGTGAACGGATGATCTCTGCATGTGTGGTTCCCACCGTGAAGCATGGAGGAGGAGGTGTGATGTATGGGGGTGCTTTGATGGTGACACTGTCTGTGATTTATTTAGAATTCAAGGCACACTTAACCAGCATGGCTACCACGGCATTCTGCAGTGATACGCCATCCCATCTGGTTTGTGCTTAGTTGGACTATCATTTGCTTTTCAACAGGAAAATGACCCAACACACCTCCAGGCTGTGTAAGGGCTATTTGACCAAGGATAGTGATTGCTGCATCAGATGACATGGCCTCCACAGTCACCCAACCTCAACCCAATTGAGATGGTTTGGGATGAGTTGGACCGTGGAATGAAGGAAAAACATCAAGAAAGTGCTCAGCATATGTGGGAACTCCTTCAAGACTGTTGGAAAAGCATTTCAGGTGAAGCTGGTTGAATGTCAAGAGTGTGCAAAGCTGTCATCAAGGCAAATGGTGGCTACTTTGAATAATATGTTTGAATTTTACACATTTTTGGTCACTACAAGTCTGTGGGTTATTGTATTTTAATATACTGTACATGTTACCATTTTAGGAATCAACTTAAAGTAAAAGTCCGGGTCTGCAGCTGCCATTTTCCGGTGGGAAAGAGAAATGGCCATGTATTTACTAGGAAAGGAAGCTCATCCACCATGGCAGAATAGGAAATGCCAGACTGTTGAATGGGAAACAAGAACAAACAATGAGGCATGAGGATTGGGTGTTGAGGGACCACTTGCCACATTGTCCAAGGTGTGCGTATGTTATGATAATCAGTGTGTTTTCTGTCAGATAAAGATAGTGATACAGCATTGAAAAAGACCTACCACTGACCAAATGTTTTGTTTTCCAGTCCAACAGGAGTGCATCCCTCAGACCATCCAGTACATGGACATCCTGTACCAGTCTGATCTGAGCGTGGGGGTCCAGTTATAGAGACTACAGCACATTGACCCTGTGGACGGACAGGCCAATAACTCATCAAATATGATAAAATATTGTGTAAAACATTGAATTTGTAGATGCATATAGGGCTGTGGCCATCACAGTAATTTACTGTTCATTAACATAAACACATTTAAGCATTTCCTGGCTTCTACACAAGCCACAGATGCAGACCTTTGGAACATCTACATTTTTTTTAAAGTCTAATAAATCCATGTAATATAGCCTACACCTTCACAATAAATCCATGATTTATATTAGACAGGTCTAAAGAAACATCATATGAAGAAAATGTAGTCTATTTCAAAGAACATAGGAGCATACTCTGAGTTGTTAGGTCCTTATCTGGCTATGCCAAATGGCTGTGGGCTACACTAGTTAATTTAGCAGAGAGGATTTGCTTAGAATTCCGTGGCATTATTTAATAGTATGAAGAATACAATTGATCAAAGCTGAAAGGATATTTTCTCCAAACAATTTGAGGGAGTGTGCACATACGGCTATTCTGTGTTGAGTGGTTAACAAAGAAATAGGCATTCCTATTTGTACTTAATTTAGAGTTATTCATATAACTTTAGTAGCTCTACAAACATCGCGCTGTATGTTTAGATGTTTAATACATTGTAAGGCTGCGTGATGCGACTCTAATGATGATTAGAAAAAAGTAGCTTGAAAGGCATGAGCTCCACTTAGTTTTTTTGCGCAGGCTGAACACTACATCAGTCGTTCACAGTTTGACAAGCACTTGATAATGCCTAGAATTTCACGGTGGCAGCCCTTTTGTGTGGCCGAAATGCACCCTAAAAAAATCCATGCCTTTTACGGCCTGTGGCCGTTGTGTCCTTCTCCCAGAGTGCTGAGCACTCTATTTTTTATTTCACCTTTATTTAACCAGGTAGGCTAGTTGAGAACAAGTTCTCATTTGCAACTGCGACCTGGCCAAGATAAAGCAAAGCAGTGTGACACAGACAACACAGTTACACATGGAGTAAACAATAAACAAGCCAATAACACAAACAAGTCAATGACACAGTAGAGAAAATAAAGTCTATATACAGTGTGTGCAAAAAGCATGAGGAGGTAGGCAATAAATAGGCCATAGGAGCGAATAATTACAATTTAGCAGATTAACACTGGAGTGATAAATGAGCAGATGATGTGCGAGTAGAGATACTGGTGTGCAGAAGAGGAAATCAAATAAAAACAGTATGGGGATGAGGAAGGTAGATTGGGTGGGCTATTTACAGATGGACTATGTACAGCTGCAGTGATCGGTTAACTGCTCAGATAGTTGATGTTTAAAGTTGGTGAGGGAAATAAAAGTCTCCAACTTCAGTGATTTTTGCAATTCGTTCCAGTCACTCAATCACATCACTCTCCATCATGTGATCGGGTCTTTCTCACAGGCTACAAGTGAAGACAGACACATTGGAGACGCAACTGCCCGCTACCATTGGCTTCCCTGAAAATAGGTACTGACGAGAAGCAATATGAGTCTGTCAGAGGTCATCACACTGGATTGGGATGGTGATGGAGGTTTTGGTGGTCCACACAATGAAGAAGGTGTCCCTTCCAGTGATTTGGTGCCAGTAAGGATGGTCTTCACAGAGGCAATATTACCCTCCCTCCTTGATAAAGAAATCCTTTGAACTTCACTGCCTCTTCAATGGTAAGGTCCCTTGCACCATAGGGACACTTGACTTCCATCACTGCTGTGGTGCCAACCAGACCATCTGGTGAGGCACCCAGGATCCCAGACCCAGTGACCCAAAGCCCTGGCTCATGTACATCCATCCCTGTAGCCATTTTGAATGCCTTGATGCATCTTCGTTATCTGTGCCCCACTTTACAGACAACACCCCATCCATTGACTGATATGTGGACCATTTTTAGCAGCGAGGGAGAAATGAGCTTGGCCCTAACCACTGCTCCATAATTGCTAGCAGTCAACCTCCCTCTCCTAATGTTGTGCCATTTGGGGTTGGTGCGCTGTCCAACTGGTGCCTGCCATATAGCCTCCTGCTGCTCCATCCACAGCGCCATGCCAGACAGGATGCCTGCATGTCCCAATTTCCCTTGTTTTGTAATAATGTCCGTTACAGACAGGGATGACAGGGAAGGTAGTGGTTGTTCTGGCTCAGGTTCAAGGAGTCATGCCATTCCACTGAACCTTCCCAAGAGACGGTTCCTTAACCACTCCTCTGTGGGCTCTAGGGACAGAGGGTTGTAGTGTTCGGCCGGGTACAGGTCCTCCACTGAATGTACCTGGTTGGGCACAGCTTGCTTCCTCCACCATACTGCTGATATTGTGAACCGCCCAAATAGGCTGCGTGGCTACACTTATGAGCTCCATGGAGGCATTCGCATGTGTTAGAGAGAATCCCCTGGTCACCTATAGAGACCTGCTAAGAGGAAGGATGTTAAATGCCACATGCCTTTCCATACATGACTTTGAAAACCATGAAATGCATTTGTTGTAAGAAATGTGCTATATAAATACAGTTTGATTTGATTGATGACATTAAAGCTGTAAAATATTTAATTAACTTTTTCCTGAGGGAAATTTCAGTTTTTCCATAAACTTTTAATTGATAACTTGACATATCAATAATATAGTGGGAAGGATCCTATAAATCAAGAATCAATTCCTGATTCTACCTGGATTATGTTGGAGAGGCTTCCATTAAAGAACACCCTCTGTGTTCTGTTAGACAGGTAACTCTTTATCCACAATATAGCAGGGGGTGTAAAGCTATAACACATTTTTTCCAGCAACAGACTATGATTGATAATGTCAAAAGTCGGACTGAAGTCTAATAAAACAGCCCCCATAATCGTTTTATCAATTTCTCTCAGCCAATCATCAGTCATTTCTGGAAGTGCTGTGCTTGTTGAAATGTCCTTTCCTATAAGTGTGCTGAAAGTCTGTTTACTGTAAAATAAGATTGTATCTGTTCAAACACAATTTTTTCTAAAAGTTTACTACGGGTTGGTAACAGGCTGATTGGTTGGCTATTTGAGTCAGTAAAGGGGGCTTTACTATTCTTAGGTAGAGGAATGACTTTTGCTTCCCTCCAAGCCTGGGGGCACACACATTCTGGCAAGCTTAAATTGAAAATATGGCAAATAGGAGTGGCAATATCGTCCGCTATTATCCATCCAAGTTGTCAGACCCCGGTGGCTTGCCATTGTTTTTACCTCCTCCACACTAACTTCACGGAATTTAAAATGGAAATGCTTGTGTTTCATCATTTGGTCAGATATACTTGGATGTGTAGTGTCAGCATTTGTTGCCGGCATGTCATGGTGTCCACATACTTTTGGTAATTTAGTGTATTTCGAGACTTAAGAAAAATTGCTACCACGGGCAAACCTGAAAAGGTTTAGCCAACTCTCGTTTTCCTTGGTAAAAATTGTTACGCAGTTCGGGAAAAAGTCTACCATTTCCATTATTTAGGGAAATCGTTAATTGGAGACATTTAGTACATTCAACACCAATAGCTAACAGTTTGTACTTTTAATTTATATTCACATTTTCTCACCACCTTTGTCGAGCCCCAGTGGCCTAATGGATAAGGCACTGGCCTCCTAAGCCAGGGATTGTGGGTTCGAGTCCCATCTGGGGTGATGTTCTTTTTCGAACTAACCGTATCATTGGGCACGAAAATAATCACGTGAGGCCATCTCTCAACCATAAACATCAGCAAACTGTGAACATGGTGTTTTTTCACAGATACAATACAATTAGCGAAGTATGGCGCAATGACTAGCACTCTGAATCCAACGATCGGAGTTCAAATCTCGATTGAACGTAACATTTTGTCACCATCATAGACAGTTGTCCTAGCTACATTTACGCTGTGTAATTGCATTCTTGCTAGTTCGATTTTCATTAGCTGTGCAATATCAAGACTGTTTGTAACCGAACTGTCTTCCCCTTTGCAACCCATCGAGAAGAGACGTAAAAGGGTTAATCCAACATGGCGACCTCCGTAGCAAAATATTTTTTACTCTCTCGATGTTCAGAAATCATTCGGTCCTTTACTCGACAAAGGAAATTGCCCCCTGTGTGTATAAGAAACAGAAACCTCCTCAGGCAATGTCCAAGTTTTAGTTATGCTAACAGAGCGTCTGACAACCCACAGGTTAGTGGATTTAGCAACGCTACACACAATCATATCTCTCGCACAAGCTGAGAATTCAACACGATATAGAGCTACTGTCGTACTAGCTAGGTGAATGTATCAAGTGTAAATACATTGAGCTGTCTACAAATGAAGTTGTAACAAGTACTAGTAACGAATTTTCAAGATGTCTTGCAGGAAATGTGCTGCTTTTAACAACGCATAGGGCAGCTAGCTGAAAGTAGCCTACATGTCACAAGCTGTAGCTAGTTCACCACGGACAGTGTGTTGTGTAAGTGCTTGGAGTGATGTTGAGTAGTTGGTATGCAGTGACTGATCGATTCGATTTCAAATGCATGTCTATATCTGATGCAGGATGGACATGTGAACATTCCAGTCGGTAAGTATAAATACCAAACTATACATTAGAGAACTGTAATGGTTATTTACCTTTTCACCCATATGCATGTACATAGATATGTTTTATTGTATGCTGTCTGTCTTTATAGACCGTCTCACAGTATCCTACAGCCGAAGCAGTGGTCCAGGTGGTCAACATGTTAACAAAGGTATCATTATTACTATTCACATACCTGTGCCTGCAACCTGGACTCGGGGTAGAAGTAACATAGTTAACGAAAATCCGGGACACTCAAATTATTATATGTTACGTATGGTATGATTGCATTACGTATTATAAGTTAAGAATTCAAATGTGTTGTTGTTAACGTTAGGTAGGTGGCTTATATTAGCTAGGTTAAGATTAGGTTAAAGGGTTAGGGCAGGGGTTCCCAAACTTGTTTGGCCCACAATCTCATTTTGATATCTTAACATTCTCCCGACCCAACCATGTGAAAAAAAGTATGTAATTAACACTTGCTATTAACTAATTTATATTTTGGACAATGGAAGTCAATTGAAAGACATTCTAACAGTATTTCAGATTGCAAGTCTATATACAATGTGAGCAAATGAGGTGAGATAAGGGAGGTAAAGGCAATGGTGGCAAAGTAAATACAATATAGCAAGTAAAACACTGGAATGGTAGATTTGCAGTGGAAGAATGTGCAAGGTAGAGATAGAAATAATGTGGTGCAAATGAGCAAAATAAATAAATACAGTAGGGGGAGAGGTAGTTGTTTGGGCTAAATTAGAGATGGGCTATGTACAGGTGCAGTAATCGGTGAGCTGCTCTGACAGCTAGTGCTTAAAGCTAGTGAGGGAGATAAGTGTTTCCAGTTTCAGAGATTTTTGTAGTTCGTTCCAGTCATTGGCAGCAGAGAACTGGAAGGAGAGGCGGCCAAAGGAAGAATTGGTTTTGAGGGTGACCAGAGAGATATACCTGCTGGAGCGCGTGCTACAGGTGGGTGCTGCTATGGTGACCAGCGAGCTGAGATAAGGCGGGACTTTACCTAGCAGGGTCTTGTAGATGACCTGGAGCCAGTGGGTTTGGCGACGAGTATGAAGCGAGGGCCAGCCAACGAGAGCGTACAGGTCGCAGTGGTGGGTAGTATATGGGGCTTTGGTGACAAAACGGATGGCACTGTGATAGACTGCATCCAATTTATTGAGTAGGGTATTGGAGGCTATTTTGTAAATGACATCGCCGAAGTCGAGGATCGGTAGGATGGTCAGTTTGGCAGCATGAGTGAAGGATGCTTTGTTTGCGAAATAGGAAGCCAAGTCTAGATTTAACTTTGGTTTGGAGATGTTTGATGTGAGTCTGGAGGGAGAGTTTGCAGTCTAACCAGACACCTAGGTATTTGTAGTTGTCCACATATTCTATGACAGAACCGTCCAGAGTAGTGATGTGGGATGGGCGGGCAGGTGCAGGCAGCGATCGGTTGAAGAGTATGCATTTAGTTTTACTTGTATTTAAGAGCAATTGGAGGCCACGGAAGGAGAGTTGTGTGGCATTGAAGTTCGTCTGGAGGGTTGTTAACACAGTGTCCAAAGAAGGGCCAGAAGTATACAGAATGGTGTTGTCTGCGTAGAGGTGGATCAGAGACTCACCAGCAGCAAGAGCGACATCATTGATGTATACAGAGAAGAGAGTCGGTCCAAGAATTGAACCCTGTGGCACCCCCATAGAGACTGCCAGGGGCCCGGACAATAGGCCCTCCGATTTGACACACTGAACTCTATCAGAGAAGTAGTTTGTGAACCAGGCGAGGCAATCATTTGAGAAACCAAGGCTATCGAGTCTGCCGATGAGGATGTGGTGATTGACAGAGTCGAAAGCCTTGGCCAGGTCAATAAATACAGCTTCACAGTATTGTTTCTTATTGATGGCGGTTATGATATCGATTAGGACCTTGAGCGTGGCTGAGGTGCACCCAAATTTGTGGGCAGAACTGCTTCAACACCTGCATTGCTTGCTGTTTGGGGTTTTAGGCTGGGTTTCTGTACAGCACTTTGAGATATCAGCTGATGTACGAAGGGCTATATAAATACATTTGATTTGATTTGAACTGAAAAAGTGTGTGCGAGCAAGGAGGCCTAGAAACCTGACTCAGTTACACCAGCTCTGTCAGAAGGAATGGGCCAAAATTCACCCAACTTATTGTGTGAAGCTTGTGGAAGGCTACCCAAAACGTTTGACCCAAGTTAAACAATTAGTCAATGCTACCAAATACTAATTGAGTGTCTGTAAACTTCTGACCCACTGGGAATGTGATGAAAGAAATAAAAGCTGAAATAAATCATTCTCTCCACTATTATTCTGACATTTCACATTCTTAAAATAAAGTGGTGATCCTAACTGACCTAAGACAGGGATTTTTCACGAGGATTAAATGTCAGGATTTGTGAAAAACTGAGTTTAAATGGATTTGGCTAAGGTGTATGTAAACTTCTGACTTCAACTGTGTATACTGTATTTTAAACCATCTACTGCATCTTGCCTATGCTGAACGGCCATTGCACATCCACATATTTATACGTACATATTCTTATTTCATCCCCTTACATGGTGTGTATAAGGTAGTCATTGTGAAGTTGATCAATTACTTGTTAGATATTACTGGAAGCAAAAGCATTTCGCTACACTCGCATGAACATCGGCTAATCATGCCTACCGTCCCGCCATAGATGGAGCCCCATCTGTGCAAAAGCCCACCATTTGATCCCATGGAGTTTTTTTGTCAATATAGCCACGGAGCACACTGAAAATCCCCAGTGCCCTTTCATGCTCGGGAATCGTGAGACAGAACAATATGTCCTCGTGAATAGTATCCCCCGACATGTATAGCGAACAAAAATCAATACATGGGCATCTCGAACCTCTTAGCTAAAGTCCATTTGGAGAGAATAAACTGTAGAGTTTGAGTCGTTCATTCAGTTTCCTCTTGATCGCTAGCAGTAGCATAAATTCTTCATTTAACTATGTTATCTGACAAAGGTATTGATTCATGAGAGTTTTTGTGCCTCTGCCTCCCCACACACATATCAATTGCGGCTGGAAATATCAAAGTCTCTGCAATAGGGTATGGGTTCATAGCGTAGTGGGCCTAGCCATTCATGGTGGGAATGTGCGGCCTTTTCTAAGGGCGCGCTCTGGTTGAATTTGATCTTTTAGATTTTTATAATTTCATTTACATTTTTAAGGATTTTGGAAATTCTCCTGCAAAACCATTTTCATATCAGGCCACAACACATGAGGTTGAGACCAGTAGTTTGGGAACCTCTGGGTTAGCTAACATGCCAAATAGTTAGTTGCATAGTATTTGCTTAAGTTGTCCGTGATGAGATTAGAACAACCTTTGGGTTTAATACAGCCAGCCGCCTTTCCAATTTAACTAAGCAAGTCCGTTAAGAACAAATTGTTATTTACAATGATGGCCGACATTGGGCCAATTGTGTGCCACCCTATGAGACTGCCAATCACAGCCGGTTGTGATACAGCCTGGAATTGAACCAGGATCTGTAGTGACGCCTCTAGCACTGAGATGCAGTGCCTGCACCACTCGGGAGCTACATTTGTTTTTTTGCCTAATAAGTAACCTATCTTATGTAGCCAAACAAAACGTAACATATCCTACTAATTTGAGTGTCCCAGATTTTCGTTTTATGTTACGTCTAGTCTGCGACCAGCCTGGTACATCACAATACCCTCTAATGCAACTTGGAGTGCTCTGAATAGATTGTTTTGTACAGTCTGTATGAGAGCCTGTTGAAATGTTATTGTGATTTACTGTCTGTCTGTCTTCATAGTCAGCACAAAAGCAGAGGTCCGCTTCCACGTCTATACAGCAGATTGGATCCCAGAAGACGTTCGACAAAAGATCATCTTAAATGTACGTTAACTACCCCAAAGCGGTCAAAATGTAGATTGGTTTTGTGCCCCTCTATCTTCCCTGAGCAATATCCTCCGTGGCATTCCAAGTAGAATATTGAATGCATTATGATATTACTCTCTCTTCCACTGCAGAATAAAAACCGTATCAACAAGGCAGGGGAGTTGCTGGTGACGTCAGAGCAGAGCAGGAGCCAGCAGAGAAACATGGGGGACTGCATCCAGAAGATCTCTGACATCATAGCCAAGGCCACTGAAAAACCCCATGAGCCTTCAGCAGAGGACATAGCCCTCAGAGCATCCAGGTAGAGAATGACTCATGTGTGGCTGACGTTCACACCTAGTTGATACGATGGTTCAACCCAGAATCGATAACCAAATACAGCAGTACATTTTTTTTCTTCATCTAGCTATATTTATTTCATTGTTGTGGTGTGTATACTTTAATGTCCATGTCAGATGGCGTTACTGGATGATTACTAAAGTAAATACATTTTTGTATGTGTTTTGCTCAGGTTAGAGAAGAGGAATAAGGAGAGACTGAAACAGAAGAAGCTCCATTCAGCAGTCAAGCAGACCAGACAAGTGTATTTCGACTGAGGGTCGGACACACAAGGAAACATTTATTCGGTGTCTATTTTCTTGGTTAACCAATAAATTGAACACTCAATTTGTTTGAAAGTATTTCCACTTGTTGAGTTTTTGGAGACATGCTGATTTGAGGTGATTGTTGTGGCATTATTTTTGCATTAATTAAAAATAAAAGCTTTTCAAAGAATGAGAAAGAGATCCAAGATGTCGATTCTACGTGAAAATGCGAGTGGTGACGGGGACGAAAAAACTAGCAGAGGATGGTTTCGATCCATCGACCTCTGGGTTATGGGCCCAGCACGCTTCCGCTGCGCCACTCTGCTATCTGACTAAAAGCAGCGAAATTCCAAATATAAAACTAACTAGGAACGCCCATTGGTTGAAGGCATATGGGAGTGCACTCGCTAGCTAGCACAACTGCAAAATAAACTATAAATGCTGTGCGGCCGTGTACAGTATGAGAACTAAGAACATTTAACTTGTTTACCTATTAGGCTGTGTGGCCAGTGTCAATTCCTGACCCTTTCGCATTCAAACGAACGTAGCTAGCTGCATATTCGTTAGTGTTGTTTATCAAAGAAGACATAAGACATTGCTCTCTTCATAATACTAATCGATAATAATAATAAGAATCGAATTCGTGCAAATATCTCAATGAGAAAAAAGCAACGACCACGAAGGGACTCGAACCCTCAATCTTCTGATTCGAAGTCAGACGCCTTATCCATTAGGCCACGCGGTCTGTGTGAGGAATAAGAAACATATTTTATATATAAAGGATAACAGTGTTGGTGGACGGGTTCTCGAATACTATTGTCTTTGCTGGCTAACGCGGGTCGAAATAATGTAATATATAAAAAGGTAGATGCGGTTGACCGGTTCATTAGCGCCAATTGGTGGAAGACTCGGGGATCGTCGGAGCGGGTAAATTAAAATCGGACTGACTTGACCGTGTGTGCGTGCACCTGCATTAATAATTCCACCAGGCAATTGACGTGAATCAATTAATTAACATTTAGCATACATTTTATAGGCCTACCACCGTAATATAACAATACCAGCCACAAAGAGACATATTTAAATTCCAATGCTTTAATTGCACAGAGCAGACAAGTTAGTCAATGATACAGAATGCCACAACAAGAATGGTTCTTAGTTCAATGAGAGAGAGTTAACATGGCTTGCTACAATGGCAAACCTATGGTACCAAAGGCTAACTAATAAGCTAATGAAACTAATAATATGCTCATGTGAATGACAAAGGATCAAATCAAATCAAATTTTATTTGTCACATACACATGGTTAGCAGATGTTAATGCGAGTGTAGCGAAATGGTTGAGTAGATAGCTAAATAAAAACCAAGTATGATTTTCATTCTAAAGATACAGTATATCAATAATACAATCACATATAGGCACCATAGCAGATAAGTGTTTTTATCATGAATCAATGCTCACAGACACACACAAGAATGGAATAAATACACATGTAATAGTAAGTAAATATCCATGTATAAATACGCAAGAAATGAGGAGGCAGAAACATCTTTTTTTTCCAAAGTGCAATCTGTAAAATATTACAGTACAGAGAAAGCTAAGGAAGCCATCAAAGGACAGTCAAATGGTTCCATTTTGGCATTGTTCCCTCTTAGAATATATCGGAACCTTTTCTGTTACCATTACTATGATACAGTGTCCTTATCTTCTTGCCCTGAAGAGCTACAGGGAGTGCAGGCTTTTGTTACAGCCCAGCAGTACAGCTGAATGCTGGGCTGGGGAAAAAGCCTGCACAAACTGCGGCCCTCCAGGACCAGGAGTGAACATTGCTATGACAGACTGACAGTAAGCCTCCACAAGACATCATACCCTTTTTCTTCACTCAGTAACACTTGATTGACCCTGAGAGGAAAATAAAACTCCGCTTGGAACTGGCACATTCAACCCATTATAACACCGTGGAGCAAACAAGAAGACTTTTCTGCTTTAAATGATTCTGTTGACTTCTCTTTTCTTTCCTCATTTTGTTCCACTCGACAGCTTTACTTTTACAACGCCACACCAGCATTGATCTGTAGCCAAATGCTGTGGCTGCTATAATAGGTTTGAAGCTTCCGTTGAGTTTAAGACCTTGAGTTAGTTAGCTCTTAAGAAATACATACTGTTTCCTGTATACTGCAGGTGCATTGCTGAGTACATTTTCTCCTCCCCATATGGTATGGCATTACAATGTGAGTACATGATTCAAAGTAATGCAACCACTATAACATTCATGATAATAAGGAAAGGTGGTTGGAGTGTTGCTAGCCAAGACAGGGGTATTGCTCCTACTGTATGCTGTAAGGTGCAATGCAGCAGCAGTATTGTTAGTGTTTAGTTAGTGAGCTGGCTTAGTGTTAACAGACCAGGTTTAATGGTTAGTAATACTGGTGGTGGTTAGGCTATATAATAATCCATCACTTCCTGTCTAAAGCAACTTTTGTCTAAACAGGCTTAACGTAAAAATGTGTCTTAGGCTTAACGTTACAATTTGCAATACAATCCCAGCGTTCTTTCCCACCACATTTTGTTTGTAGTGGAGGGTGAAAATCATCAACCCGACAATCAAAAAAACTGCATAAATGGAACGAGACCCCGAAATATTGACAGTTTAAAACATCACATTTGACTTGACCATGCGTCAGTTGTACCTTTACCTAATATAGCGAGAGTGTTGATAATGCCCCAGGAAACAGAAAAGACAACCATCTGTTTGGATTGTCTGTTGCATCTTGTCAGTACACAGACTGCAGCTATAGCTAGCGCTAGGCTAGTGGACATACCCAGCCAACTACCATTCAATTCCAGGGTTATAGGAGTCTCTGGGCACTGCTAGAAAAATCTTGACACCCCCACAAACAGAAAATATGAACATTGGTCTTTGTTCAGGATTGCCCCAAGAGTCAATGTGTACCTCGAACCCGGTTCCAGCCCTGTGACATTCTGACAAGACACTAATTGCTTATGTCTCTCCGGACCTGGAAGGTAAGCACCTCTAGAGTATAAAATACAGTACTAAGGTCACGAGTATACAGTCACAGCGCAGTGCAAGACAAGGTCGCAATGTCCTCTGGGCAGAAAGTCATACATTTTCTGTTTCGCTTTTGTTGGCATCTTAAGTCCATTGTTCAGGCGGACAGTAGGCGATGTAGGCTGGGGGGGGGGGGGCACAGCAGGGTCTGAAGGTAGAACCTTGAGTTGACTTGTTATTTGTCCAACATAAAAAATTTGTTTCAGTACAATCCAACGTTTGGAGAACTCAGAGGTCATTGTTGAGGTGGAGAATCAACAGTACTGTTTTTACTGTGAAGCATTGGGTGTTTAGTGCACCTATTCTATCCATGTCCAATGGGTTGTGGGTGACAGGTATCCTACCTGTGAGTTAGCTATCAAAAGAGAGCTGAAAGAATGTGTTCGATCTCAAGGGAAAAGGTAGGCAGGTGCTAATAGCAGATAGCATTAGCAGTAGATTGGTTTTAGTAGCATATTGGTCGATTGGTACTTAGTAACAGAAGCAGACAGGAGACCATACCCCATACAGAAGCCTACTCACAAGTGCTACACATCGGTAGTGTATGAGGCATGTTGCCCCCTTACAATCTGAAGCGCTTTAAGCATGAAAAAAGCATTATGCTACCAAGCCAGTCCACTATCATTCTTATTTACTAGACTTGCCAGATTTGCTGGCTTTAGGGGCTTTGGTGGCTTTGGTAGTTTTGATTTCTGTCTTGGTCTTCTGAATACGGGAGAAGATCTCCTTGAACAGAGCCTTATACTCTGGCGTGTTCTGGCCCAGCCGCTTATCCACCGCCTCCACCTGCTTACTGATGCTCTCCATGGCCTCGGGGGTGGAGGGGGACTCGGTGGGGGTGGGCGGGGGTGCAGGGGTGGAGCCCATGGCGCAATCCTTCATGGAGGGGTCCCTGGAGACGGGGCGCGAAGTCTGCACCCCTGTGTGACACAGGGACTCCTCGTGGCGCCGGCACTTCCCTAACAGCTCCTCATACTTCTCCAGCAGAGCGTGGTACTGCTCGTCCACCTCCCTCAGGATGGACATCCCTCTCTTACGGACGCTGTTGGCGTGGATCGCGTAGCTCCCTCTTCTCCTCCCGGATGCGTCCCTGGCCACGATGGCGTTCAGCGCCGTGTCGCTGCAGCTCTTCCTGACGGGGCTGGAGGCAGGTAACGACTCTCCGCTTAAGCCTCCTCCCCCTCGCCCTCATCCCTGATCCCTCCACCCACTTCTCCTCCCTCCCCCTCCATGGTGTCTGTTTCGGGGGTGTTGTTGAGGAGGGTCTGGGTGAAGCCCACGCCGTCGTCCTCGCTGCAAAGGAGGAGGGTCCTCGCCCGTCGGAGCTGCTGGAGTTCCTGGAGCTCTGACTCTAGTTCATGGATCCGTACCTGGCAGCTCTCCGCACCCTGTCAATCAATAAGTCAACGAGTCAATCAGTCAGTCAGTCAGTCAATAAACCAATCAATATTTGTATTCTCCCAGAAAAGAGGGAAAATAAGGTAGCTCTACTATATTTGAATCAGGAAAAATATGAAAAAAAACATTATTTGGATTCAACAAACGTAGTCGAACATGAAACCATAAAAAAAACTTGAGGCACTCATTTTGGAATATTAAATCGAGTGAAAATAGGAATGATTCTGACCTGCACGCGTGTCTCCAGACGGGAGAACTCCCCCAGGAGGACGTGACACTCTCTCTCCGCCCCCTCCCTGCGACCCCGCTCCGCCCTCACGGCCGAGCGCAGCGCCGACACCGCCTCTCTTAGACGCTCGTTCTCCTCCTCTGCTGGCTGACGTTTAGCCTCTGAGGTGAAGCTGTCTGAGCGGCCCACCACGAACCCATCCTCATAACTGACAGACAGACAGACAGACAGACAGACAGACAGACAGACAGACAGACAGACAGACAGACAGACAGACAGACAGAAATAGAGACACACAGATACACACAATATGAGCTAACTTACTTGTACCTGCCAGATAGAGAGTCAAGCATCCACCTACAAAGCTCCTCTAACATAGTCTGGGGACCTTGAGATCCAGTAAACAAAGATTTGAGTGTGATTGCTTAGCTAAATAAACATTGTTGAGTAGGCTACTGAACAAAGGGAGCGGTAGGAGGATATTAGCCCTCACTTTGGTGCGGTGCAGAGTTCCCTAAGGCAAGGGAAGGAGGCGATGGTCTTGCGTCGCTCCCTTTTCTCCCTCCGGACCCTAAGCTGCTCCAGGGAGTGGAGCTGTTCCACCTGCCCAGAGAGAGACTCCACCTGAGTCTGTAGGGTCTCGATGGTCCCTGTCAACCTGCGAGAGCCAGGGAAGAGAGAAAGGGGGGTTAGTGTGTGTGTGTGTGTGTGTGTGTGTGTGTGTGTGTGTGTGTGACACTGACCTCTCTATCTTGTGCTGCGAGGCCTTGCTGTCCAGAACCAGTTTATGGTTGGTGAGCTCCAGTTCTCTGGCTGTCCCGTCTAGCTGCTCGTACACCTTAGCATGCTGCTCATTCATTTCCCTCAGCACCTCAAGCTGCTTAACCAGGTACTGCACAGAGACACACATACTGGATGTTTATATCCTGTACACACATATACCTACATACACACATGATCATAAACAGAGGAACATTTTGGGGTCATGGTCCCCTACCCAATCCTAACCGGAGCCATTAGGGGGATGGATACTTTCTGACCATAGTATCACTGGTTAAGGGGGACACTTCTATCCACTCTGCTGCCTATGGTACTATGTTAACTCTAAAACCCCTTGGTTGTGAACAGTGAACCATTTCAATGGGGTGATGTACTGCTATATTGAGCCAACTTCCTGCATCACCTGACTCTGCTCAGTCAGAGGGACAGGTCGGTTGTTATCCAATCTACACCTTACTTATGGAGTTGGGGTTACATTAGAGTTTGGTCTATTGAGCTGCATCCATGGAGCTGTTGACACTTGGCCCTCGTCTTACCTCGATCTCCTGCACCTGCTCCTCATTGGTGATGTATATCTGCTGTAGAGAATCCTCCAGCTCCTTGTTCCTCTCTAACAGAGTCTTCCCCAGCTCCGCCGCCAAGTGGAGGTCTAGAGAGAGAGGGGGAGGGAGGGAGGGAGGGAGGAGGGAGGGAGGAGACAGAGATGAGTGATGGAGAGGGCCATGGGAGATGGAGAGGGAGATAGATTGGAGGGAGCGAGGGGGAGCGATGGTTTGTTTTGAGAGCTCAGCTGTAACAAATTATCTAAATAAGACAGCATTAGGAAGAGGTTTCTCTTTGCTAGTCAGATGGAACCAAATCTATGAGTGATGTCAGTGAAGATACAAAATATAGAATTTCAGCCTGCACTGGTCCGCATGACAGCCACCGCAGAACACATAGTTCCTACGGTAACAGGTTTTAATCTACGATCATGATGATGCACCAAGCCATTTTCAGCAGGGTTTTAAGAACAGCTGCAAGCAGGACAATCAAACATCAAAACATTCCTCCTGAGATACACAGAGATAAATAAGATCATCCTGGACCTAGATAGAAGAGAGGGAGACAAAGAAATAGGGACTGAGAGAGAGAGAGAGAGAGAGAGAGAGAGAGAGAGAGAGAGAGAGAGAGAGAGAGAGAGAGAGAGAGAGAAAGGGAGTATTCAGGAGAGAGAATGATAAAAAGTAAAAGAGCCCATCTAGGCACCATGTCTCTCTCTAAAGATTTATTTCCTCTATTTTTACCCTTGTATCTCTGTCAGTGAACGTCACTGATATGTGTGCCTAGTTCAAAAGACAATACACCACCGCTCCATAGAAACCATACGACAGAAAGAGGTTCTGCAGTCTCTCTGCAGTGGGGTGGAGGAGGTGTGAATGTGTAGAAAGTGACGCGATATGAAATTGAGTGTGGGCTCAAATGAAAACGTCTAGTCGCGTTCCACCTGGAACAGAGTTGTTAACCACTGTTCTAGTAGTGTAACAATAAATGGCATTGACATTCAGTCTAGACAGAGAATCCTACTCTCTCTCTCATTTTATGGAAATCATACTCGGAACAAAAATAGAAATGCAACATGTGAAGTGTTGGTCCCATGATTCATGAGCTGAAATAACATTTTCCATAAGCACAAAAAGCACATTTCTTTCAAATGTTTTATATCCCTGTTAGTGAGTGTTTCTCCTTTGCCAAGATAATGTATCCACCTGAAAGGTGTGGCATATCAATAAGCTGATTAAACAGCATGATCGTTACACAGATGCACTCTAAAATAAAAGGGCACTCTAAAATGTACACAATGCCACCGATGTCACAAGTTTTGAGGGGCCGTGTAATTGGCATGCTGACGGCAGGAATGGCCACCAGCAATGTTGCCAGAAAATGTCATATTCATTTCTTTGAAGAAAGCCAGTACGAGGGTTTGCATTCAGGAATGCATTTCAATTAAAAGGTGCGCCTTGTTAAAAGTTAATTTATGGAATTTCTTTCCTTCTTAATGCGTTTGAGCCAATCAGTTGTGTTGTGACAAGGTAGGTGGGGTGTACAGAAGATGATCTTATACCAAATAGGGCTAAGTCCATATTATGGAAAGAACAGCTCAAATAAGCAAAGAGAAATGACAGTCCATCATCATCATCATCATGGACTGTAATTTCTATTTGCTTATTTGAGCTGTTCTTAACATTATGTGGACTTGGTCTTTTACCAAATAGGGCTATCTTCTGTATATCTTCTGTATATCTTCTGTATATCCCCCTACTGTCACGTTCTGACCTTAGTTCCTTTGTTATGTCTTTGTTTTAGTTGGGTCAGGGCGTGAGTTGGGGTGGGTAGTCTGTTCTTTTTTCTATGTTGTGTTTATGTGTTGGGCCTGGTATGGTTCTCAATCAGAGGCAGGTGTCGTTCGTTGTCTCTGATTGAGAATCATACTTAGGTAGCCTTTTCCCACCTGTGTTTTGTGGGTCTGTCTAGTGTTTTCTGCACCTTTCAGGACTGTTTCGGTTTTCTTTTATTTCACATTGTTATTTTGTATTTTCAGTGTTCAGTCAATAAACATCATGAACACATACCACGCTGCGCATTGGTCCGACATTTCTTACTCCTCGTCAGAGGAGGACAAAGAATTCCTACGTTGTCATAAAATAACTGATAGGCTCAAATGCATTAAGAAGGAAAGGAAATTCCACAAATTAACTTTTTACAAGGCAGACCTGTTAACTGAAATGGTTGAAAGAATGCCAAGAGTATGCAAAGCTGTCATCAAGGCAACGGGTGGCTACTTTAAAGAATCCCAAATATAAAATATATTTGTATTTGTTTAACACTTTTTTGGTTATTACAGGATTACATATGTTTTATTTCATAGTTTTGATGTCTTCACTATTATTCTACAATGTAGAACATAGTAAAAATAGATGAAAACCTTGGAATGAGTAGGTGTGTCCAAACATTTTACTGGTACTGTATATAAAGAAATATATATATTTTTTTTAACCATAATTTTGTTTTAGAGAATTTGGCAGTACATCCAACTGGCCTCACAACGGCAGACCACGTGGAACCACGCCAGCCCAGGACCGCCACATCTGGGTTCTTCACCTGGGGGATTGTCTGAGACCAGCCACCCGGACAGCTGATGAAACTGTGGGTTTGAACATCCGAAGAATTTCTGCACAAACTGTCAGAAACCTCTCAGGGAAGCTCATTTGCGTGCTCATCGTTCTTACCAGGGTCTTGACCTGACTGTAGTTCGGCGTCGTAACCGACTTCAGTGGTTCTTCACTGCTCACCTTTGATGGCCACTAGTACGCTGGAGAAGTGTGTTCTTCCTGGATAAATCCTCATTTAAACTGTACTGGGTAGATGGCATACAGCGTAGTGTGTATGTCGTTGTCTGAGTCAGCGGTTTGCTGATGTCAATGTTGTGAACAGAGTGCCCCATGGTGGGAGTTGGGTTATGGTATGGGCAGGCATAAGCTACATTTTATTGATGGCAATTTGACTGCACAGAGATATCGTGACGAGATCCTGAGGCCCCATTGTCGTGCCATTCATCTGCCTCCGTCACCTCATGTTTCAGCGTGATAATGCAAAGCCCCATGTCACAAGGATCTGTACACAATTCCTGGAAGCTGACTCACCAGACATGTCACCCGTTGAGCATGTTTGTGATTCTCTGGATCAACGTGTTCGACAGCGCGTTCCAGTTCACCCCAAGATCCAGCAACTTAGCACAGCCAATGAAGAGGAGTGGGACAACATTCCACAGGCCACAATCAACAGCCTGATCAACTCTATGCGAAGGAGATGTGTCGCACTGCATGAGGCAAATGGTGGTCGCAAATGGTGGTCACAAACCAGTCATGTGGATTCCACATGACTGGTTTTCTGATCCACACCTCTAACTTTTCTTTAAGGTATCCGTGACTAACAAATGCATATCTGTATTCCCAGTCATGTGGAATCCATAGCCTAGGGCCAAACAAATGTATTTCAATTGACTGATTTCTTTATATGAACTGTAACTCAGTAAAATCTTTGAAACTGTTGCATGTTCCGTTTATATTTTTGATCAGTAGAGGTAGTCTGTTGCGGAGTGGGGGGAAAAAACTAAATGAGAGATATTGAAAGTGATGTGGGGCCATTGGGGGCCCAGCCAAACAGGAGTGGGCTGCACTGCATTCTGATTTCAGAGTGAGTCAGCAGGATACATTGTCTATATTTTCATGTCTGACTCAGCAGCGAGATGTGTTTTGGGACCTGTGGCCATATCTGAGATGGAAAACACACAACAGCTCGATGGGAATATAATCACTCGCAATGGAGAGACTGAGCTGAGCTGACAACAAGGTTGAGGAGAATGATGCACACTGTGATTACTGATCAATACTCCAGTCGATCGATAACAAACGTTCATTCTACTAATCTGACCTTCCATGAGATGATATACTGTATGTTTATTGTTTTTAAGAGCGTCCAGAAACAGAAAGAACAGGCATGATCTTAAACACAACAAATTCGCAACATAATGCACGAATTGGATTTTTAACATATCACACAAATTGCAACATTTGTATTAGAGGTTGACCGATTATGATTTTTCAACGCCGATACCGATACTGATTATTGGAGGTCCAAAAAAAAAGCCGATACCGATTAATCGGACGATTAAAAAATATATATATTGTAATAATGACAATCACAACAATACTGAATGAACACTTGTTTTAACTTAATATAATACATCAATCAAATCAATTTAGCCTGAAATAAATAATGAAACATGTTCAATTTGGTTTAAATAATGCAAAAACAAAGTGTTGGAGAAAGTAAAAGTGCAATATGTGCCATGTAAGAAAGCTAACGTTTAAGTTCCTTGCTCAGAACATGAGAACATATGAAAGCTGGTGGTTCCTTTTATCATGAGTCTTCAATATTCCCAGGTAAGATGTTTTAGGTTGTAGTTATTATAGGAATTATGGGACTATTCTCTCTATACCATTTGTATTTCATATACCTTTGACTATTGGATGTTCTTATAGGCACTTTAGTATTGCCAGTGTAACAGTATAGCTTCCGTCCCTCTCCTCGCCCCTACCTGGTCTCAAACGAAGAACACATCGACAACAGCCACCCTCGAAGCAGCGTTACCTATGCAGAGCAAGGGGAACAACCACTCCAAGTCTCAGAGAGAGTGACGTTTGAAACGCTATTAGAGTGCACTCCACAAACTATCTAGCCCTTTCACATCGGTTACACCAGCCTAATCTCGGGAGTTGATTGCCTTGAAGTCATAAACAGCACAACGCTTGAAGCATTGCGAAGAGCTGCTGGCAAAACGCATGAAAGTGCTGTTTGAATGAATGCTTACGAGCCTGCTGCTGCCTACCATCGCAGTCAGACTGCTCTATCAAATCATAGTCTTAATTATAACATAATAACACACAGAAATACGAGCCTTAGGTAATTAATATTGTCAAATCCAGAAACTATCATCTCGAAAACAAGACGTTTATTCTTTCAGTAAAATACGGAACCGTTCCGTATTTTATCTAACGGGTGGCATCAATAAGTCTAAATATTCCTGTTACATTGCACAACCTTCAATGTTATGTCATAATTACGTAAAATTCTGGCAAATTAGGCAGCCCAAACTGTTGCATATACCCTGACTCTGCGTGCAATGAACGCAAGAGAAGTGACACAATTTCACCTGGTTAATATTGCCTGCTAACCTGGATTTCTTTTAGCTAAATATGCAGGTTTAAAAATATATACTTCTGCGTATTGATTTTAAGTAAGGCATTGATGTTCATGGTTAGGTACACATTGGCGCAACGACAGTCCTTTTTCGCGAATACGCACTGCATCGATTATATGCAACGCAGGACACGCTAGATAAACGAATAATATCATCTAACCATGTGTAGTTAACTAGTGATTATGATTGATTGTTTTTTATGAGTTAAGTTTAATGCTTGCTAGCAACTTACCTTGGCTTACTGCATTCACGTAACAGGCAGGCTCCTCGTGAAGCAGGTGGTTTCTGTATAGCACTTTGAGATATCAGCTGATGTACGAAGGGTATATAAATAAATTAGATTTAATTTGATAGAGCGTTGGACTAGTTAACTGTAAGGTTGCAAGATTGAATCCCCAAGCTAACAAGGTAAAAATCTGTCGTTCTGCCCCTGAACAAGGCAGTTAACCCACCGTTCCTAGGCCGTCATTGAAAATAAGAATGTGTTCTTAACTGACTTGCCTAGTTAAATAAAGATTAAATAATGGTGTAAAAAAAAAAAAATCTGCCAAATCGGTGTCCAAAAAGATTGTTACGAAAACTTGAAATCGGCCCTAATTAATCAGCCATTCCAATTAATCGGTCGACCTCTAATTTGTATGATATCATATCAATTGCAACCAACCCATTTAATAGGGAGTGGCGCTTCCAGGCAGCCACTGCAGAGTAATGTGGTAAAATGTTAGAAATTCTTGTTTTTTATATATATATATATATTTTTGTCGCACTGTATACTTTCCTGCTCTTCTAACGGATTAAGGCTCTGATGACGATGGATTGTACAAACATTTTGGAAAACCAGTCACATTTTCTACGGATTTACAAAACAAACGTGCACCTCCACTGGCACCGCACTCGAAGGTAACAGACCTAAAACACATCAAAAACACAATCTCTCACGTGAATGCAGAGTTCTAAGTGAATTATGTCCAGAAACGTCCCAGAGGCTCCGAATGTGCTTGTTGGTAAAGATCATTGATAAACAAAGTGGATTGAATTTGAACTGCTTCTTCAGTCAGTAAATGCAGACATTGGATGCGTCACTGAAACATGTTGCACACACATCATTTTGTTCCAGCGCTTGCTTTTCAACCATGCTGTTTCCTCTCTCTTGTTGCCCTGTCTTGTCCTGTCTTGCCTCAATTAAACTAATGAGGAGAAAAGCAGGCTGCTGCCAGCTGCCCCTCAGCATGATCTAATACACAGACCTGCCTGCTGCACTCCCAGCTAAATGAACTCCTGTGGGGCCTTTGCTACTACACAGGTACCACGGAATGGGCTTTAACACTTTGAGGACTATGGACATCATATTCAATCCTTTGTTAAACATGACTTAATCAATTTTTATTTCATGACTGCTAATTACCATTCCAGTATAAAATCTATGGTCAATTCAATCCATTCTGAATGACAGCGTCCAGGAAGAGAACACTAAGTCACTCCTCAAAGGGTTAAACTCGCTAACAATATGTATATGTGTGTGTATATGTATGTATATTTATACATTTGTGGGTATGTATGTATGTGTATATATACATAAAGTGCATTTGGAAAGTATTCAGACCCCTTGACTTTTTCCACATTTTGTTACGTTACTGCCTTATTCTAAATCAAATCAAATCAAATCAAATGTATTTATATAGCCCTTCGTACATCAGCTGATATCTCAAAGTGCTGTACAGAAACCCAGCCTAAAACCCCAAACAGCAAACAATGCAGGTGTAAAAGCAAAAATGGATTAAATACAACAATCTACACAATCCCCATAATGACAAAGAAAAAAACATAGTTTTTAGAAATGTTTGCTAATTTATTAAACACAAAAAACAGAAATACCTTATTTACACAAGTATTCAGAACCTTTACTATGAGACTCGAAATTGAGCTCAGGTGCATGCTGTTTCCATTGATCATTCTTGAGATGTTTCTACAACTTGATTGGAGTCCATTTGTGGTAAATTCATTAGATTGGACATGATTCGGAAAGGCACACAGCAGTCTATATAAGGTCCCACAGTTGACAGTGCATGTCAGAGCAAAAACCAAGACATGAGGTCAAAGGAATTGTCCGTAGAGCTCCGAGACAGAATTGTGTCAAGGTACAGATCTGGGAAAGAGTACCAAAAAATGTCTGCAGCATTGAAGGTCCCCAAGAACACAGTGGCCTTCATCATTCGTAAATGGAAGACGTTTGGAACCACCAAGACTCTTCCTAGAGCTGGCCGCCTAGCCAAATTGGGCAAGGGGGAGAAGGGCCTTGGTCAGGGAGGTCACTCTGACAGAGCTCTAGAGTCCCTCTGTGGAGATGGGAGAACCTTCCAGAAGTACAACCATCTCTGCAGCACTCCACCAATTATGCCTTTATGGTAGTGGCCAGATGGAAGCCACTCCTCAGTAAAAGGCACATGACAGCCCGCTTGGAGTTTGCCAAAAGGCACCTAAAGATTCTCAGAACATGAGAAACAAGATTGAGAAACCAAGATTGAACTCTTTGTGCTGAATGCCAAGCGTCACGTCTGGAGGAAACCCGGCACCATCCCTACGGTGAAGCATGGTGGTGGCAGCATCATGTCTGGAGGAAACCCGGCACCATCCCTACGGTGAAGCATGGTGGTGGCAGCATCATGTCTGGAGGAAACCCGGCACCATCCCTACGGTGAAGCATGGTGGTGGCAGCATCATGTCTGGAGGAAACCCGGCACCATCCCTACGGTGAAGCTTTGTGGTGGCAGCATCATGCTGTGGGGATGTTTTTCAGCGGCAGGGACTGGAAGACATTTCAGGATCAAGATCCTTGATGAAAGCCTTCTCCAGAGCGCTCAGGACCTCAGACTGGGTCGAAGGTTCACCTTCTAACAGGACAACGACCCTAAGCATACAGCCAAGACAACGCAGGAGTGGCTTCGGGACGAATCTCTGAATGTCCTTGAGTGGCCCAACCAGAGTCCAGACTTGAATCCGATCGATCATCTCTGGAGAGACCTGCAAATAGCTGTGCAGCAACGCTCCCCATTCAACCTGACAGAGCTTGAGAGGATCTGCAAAGAATGAGAGAAACTCCCCAAATACAGGTGTACCAAGCTTGTAGCGTCATACTAAAGAAGACTTGAGGCTGTAATCGCTGCCAAAGGTGCTTCAACAAAGTACTGAGTAAAGGGTCTGAATACTTAAATAAATGTGATATTTCAATGTCTAAAAACCAGTTTTTGCTTTGTCATTATGGGGTATTGTGTGTAGATTGATGAGGGAAAAAACAATTTAATACATTTTAGAATAACGCTGTAACATAACAAAATGTGGAAAAAGTCAAGGGGTCTGAATACTTTCCGAAGGCACTGTATATAAATATATATATTTACAAACATAAATATGGGGGATTGGAAATGATGCAGACAATTACATTGATGGAAGCTACAATCTATCTGCAATATTAAAGCTGATCTACCCTCTGCATTCATTTACTTTTTGGATGAATGAGGAGGCTGCTTCAATCATAGAAATAGAATCTCTAGTTATGTGGCTTCAGTGCTGTCCCACTGCTCGGTTAGAATAAGGCAGTCTGAAAAAATAATAGTGTCGAATAGAATAGGGCTTGTTAAAATGTGGCTAAGGGAACATTATAGAACATAATAAGCCATTTTAGAAAGACATACACTGAGTGTACAAAACATTAGGAACACCTTCTTAATTATGAGTTGCACACCCTTTTGCCCTAAAAACAGCCTCAATTTCACCGGGGCAAGGATTACAAGGTGTCGAAAGCGTTCCACAGGGATGCTGGCCCATTTAGACTCCAATGCTTCCAACAGTTGTGCCAAATTGTCTGGATGTCCTCTGGGTGGTGGACCATTCTTGAAACACACGGGAAACTATTGAGCATGAAAACCCCAGAAGCGTTGCGGTTCTTGACACACTCAAACCAGTTCACTTGACACCTACTACCATATCCCGTTCAAAGACACTTAAATCTTTTGTCTTTCCCATTGACCCTCTGAATGGCACACATACACAGTCCATGTCTCAATTGTCTTAAGGCTTAAAAATCCTTCTTTAACCTGTCTCCTCCCCTTCATCTACACTGATTGAAGTGGATTTAACAGGTGACATAAATAAGGGATCATAGCTTTCACCTGGATTCACCTGGTCATGGAAAGTGCAAGTGTTCCTAATGTTTTGTACACTCAGTGTATAAAGACAATATTCCGCCCAAATGTCATAGTATAATGTAAAACTATTGTAAAGCTATTTGCTGTAACATGTGGTATGTTAGAGATTTGTTTCAGTTTTCTGCTTCCACAAACAAGGATGCACCACATCTAAAGGGGTAGCAGTATTTAACACAACACAGGATCAGTTTGCTCTGGATGAAATGTTTTGAGAAACTGGGCCCTGGATAGCATTACTCTCATAAATCCTCTTGTCCTTTATTCCAAGAGGGGAAATTGAATTATGTAAACATGTAAGCTCTGCTGCTGGCCGCTGTACGCCAGATCTCCTAGATTTCAAACAGCAGAACTCAGAACCAAATACTGCCTGGAAAATCCACAGAATCCAAACACTGACCCACTGTTTACGTTCACCATGGTTCACTGCTGTGTGGAGAGAGAGAGAGAGAGAGAGAGAGAGAGAGAGAGAGAGAGAGAGAGAGAGAGAGAGAGAGAGAGAGAGAGAGAGAGAGAGAGAGAGAGAGAGAGAGAGAGAGAGAGAGAGAGAGAGAGAGAGAGGAGCAAGCACCAAACATCCCAATCAATACCCTCTACAGACCATTGTCTCCAAACAAGGAAACCAGGAAGTCAACTGATGCATGAAGGATGACATCAACACCCAGACTCAGTCACAATGGAATGGATTATGTGTATTTCCTGGATATAGTTTTTCCAGGTTTTCTTTTTTCATGTTTTAGCAGTATCAGTTATACTGACTGGGGGATGTCTTCTTGAGGGCCTAAGCAGGAACACACATTGGCTGCATGCATAGTGGAGGGAAATGCTTTTGCAGAGTGAATAGGGTTATATTGTTGTTAGGGGGAGGGTCAAACTCCTGTCACAACCAAAACACACAGGCACAATGAACAAAAAAATCCTAGTTGTTTCAACTACATATTATTAAGTAACTGTTTCCACAAACCTTTTTTCATTTACTCAACTTTTCGGTCAAAGTGTTTTAGTTGACCCAAACTTAGCTCCAACATGAGAAAATGTAGGCAAAAATTCAGTAAACTTTAAAAGCTGTGTTTGCTCAAATTGTCTCAAGAAGTATTATTTGGGTATCTTACCTAAAGCTGGCTGTGGAACTAGCTACTCACACAGTGCCTTTAAGATACAATTCATTTGACTTACATTGTGTATTTTCAACATGTCCTCACCGGGGATTTGAACTCAAAACTTCCTGGTTCACAGCATTCCAAGCTTCCTGCTAGGCCAACTTGTCTGTGTCAATGACTGGCTTCACATGCATTGCTACACTTTGCACTTAAATCTCAGCTCCGCTAAAAGTACACTAAAGAAAAAATATTTTAAGGGGTAACATTAAAACAGAGTAATACGCCCAATCAACAGACAACTATTCAGAAAAACCTAAAATTGCTTAAATAAGTCAATTAAAATCAATGATGAGAGGATGATCAGATGAACTAATAATTGAAACAGACATGGTGGTGTAGCAGGAAGATCAGAACATCATAAACCAAGAGGTTCTGAGTTCAAATCCCAGGTGTGACAAATAATTGAACATGCACAATGTTATCAAAAATATAAGTGTTGTACAAATAACTGGTTACACACACACACACACGAACATACTGTACTGTCTGGGTATCAAAGCCACTGTCTGAGCCCTGTCATCAAATCAGTTGGGGCTTAGTGCTGGGGAAGTGTGTGTGTGTGTGTGTGCGCATGTGTACAGTACAGTGCACTTGTGAAAGGAAACATGCCTGGCTTGGAATATGGCTGTCCTTTTTTAACAGTGAATGTTGTTTTTGGAGGTGGATTTCTCCAATAGGATTCACAGGAATCAGGAAAACATGGCCTCTCCTTGTTTTCTCCTCCTTCTCTCCTTCCTTCTTTCCTTTTCTGCAGATAAGCCGTATAGCAGACCAAATCCTTCCGCACGACTTCACTGCAGTCAATACCACAGAAGGCTCAAATTCTGTATGCAAAGGATTCAACACACGTTTCTGTCTGCAGGATAACAAGGAAACAAACTCTGTTTAAAGCCTCAGAGAGGTGGTTGTTGAAGCGTTATTAAGCTGCATGTAATACGAGCAGGTGCATGCTATAACAACCCTCTCATCAGATGTAAGTCCAGCCCTGTTAACCAATGGGTCCCAACAGGCCTAAAGACTCAGCTGGTCATATAGCTTCAGCAGAGCACAGAGTTTGGGCTAGAGCAAGCCTTGGTCTGTCATACTAAGGGTTCCTTATACTCTTAGTAAAAGGGTTTCAAAAGGGGTGTCAAACTCATTCCATGGAGAGCCCAGTGTCTGCAGTTTTTTGGTTTTTCCTTTCAATTAAGACCAAGCCAACCAGGTGTGGCGAGTTCTTTACTAATTAGTGACCTTAATTCATCAATCAAGTACAAGGGAGGTGCAAATAACCCTCAGACACTCAGCCCTCCGTGGAATGAGTTTGAGACATGTGCCATAAGGACAACACTTTTTGGTTCCAGGTAGAACCCTTTTTGGTTCCAACCCAAAAGGGTTCTAACTGGAACCAAATGCATTCTACCAGGAACCAAAAATGATTATTCAAAGGGTTCTCCTATGGGGTCAGCTGAAGAACCCCTGATCATTGATATGTTTTTCTACTCAGTGTTACTATGCATGGTAATGTCTGAGTCTGTGTATTGTAGATGCATCATGTTTGCTGATTCCTTACAGTATAGAACAACAAATAGCCTCGTTGCACCATCAAATGTCTGCCTTGCTCAGCATGTAAGTTCTCTTTTTGACCTTAATGTTGTCACCACATCTCATTCTGCCTAAACCCTGTGGCCAAATGGCACCCCTGATGATGGAGCCTGTGCCTCTGTCTGCAGGGTAATCCAACGCCAGCGCTGTGTCCTCCTCTCTGATAGACTGCTGGCACCTCACAGTATCACTACCAGAGGTGAGCTCAGCATTCTGAGCTAACACAAAATACAACACCTGGCACTGCTCTGAGAGGCCAGGAACACTGTGTTCAATGGGGCACCAAGAATACAGGCTGCACCAGAGAGATGTAGAGCGGGAGGGTGGATGCAGAGAGTGGGAGATACATGGAGAGACATGGGCCTTGTGCTCTTTTTTTAGCTTTCTCCCTTCTCTCTCATATCTCATTCTGTCGTTATCCTGTAATCTTCTAGTGTCTCTCTTTCTCTACCACTCTTTGCTCTTCCTTTCCCTCCCGCTCCCTCATTCTGAGTAATGTGAAGACACATCAGCCTTTATTTTTATCCTCAGGTCTAGTGATGTGTCCACACACTCAGTTCCCCCTCCAGCCTCCTCTCCTCTCACAGTGCCAGTGTGTGTGTATAGTGTGTGTATAGTGTGTGTATAGTGTGTCTGTGTGCATGAGGTCAAATCAATAGCAGCATCAAAGCATAACATCATCTCCTCTCAGCCTGTGGCAGATATCCTAATAATTGGAACAAAGAGATGAAGCGATAGAGAGATTATGGATGAGCGTGGAGTGAAAAAGAAAGGGAGCGAGGGAAAAGAGATTGAGAGAGAGGGAGGGTAAGAGCCAGGGAGCAAGGCAGACAGAAAAAGAATCATGGAGTGAGGAAGGGAGCGAGAGAGTAGGGGAGAGAGGAAATGGCCCTAAATCTGTCAAGAACTTTGACAAGCTATGATTGGCTACAGCTCAGCAGATACATTATCAGCAGCTTGGGATATTGAATATGCATTTAAATGAGTGTAATTTTAACCTTTATTTAACTAGCCAACTCAGTTAAGAACAAATTCGTATTTACAATGAGGGCCTTCTGTGGAACAGTGGGTTAACTGCCTTGTTCAGTGGCAGAATGACAGATTTTTACCTTGTCAGCTCAGGGATTCAATCCTACATCCTTTCTGTTACTGGCCCAACGCTCTAACCACTAGGCTACCTGCCGCCCCAAATGAATGAAGCTTATTGTGCCAACCACATTCAAATTGAATTTAGACTAATAGCGGTTCCGCTGAATTATGGCATTACACAATCTATATAGTACAGTATGAAGGCACAGACGAAGTAGGTTATTATTATGCAAATAGTATGGTCCCATAGAATTTATGTGGAACAGAGGTGATGCACAAGGCCTGGACCGTAGTTGAAAAGGCTACTGCAATAATATCTTTGGGGAATAGCCTAGTGATTGAAAATAGCTATCTACACTATTCCAGTGGATATGCAAGTCAAGCATGTTTCCTGTCTGTGTTAGCCCTCATGTATGTTCTTTGTCCCAACCAACCACTTTCTGGTTAAAATGACATGTTCCTTGTTTATTGAATTATGGAGACGTGAACATGACAGTCTACTGGCTGTGAAAGCCACTACATTCTAAAAGGAAAACATAATATGTCATGATTGAATGAGGAAATCAATGCAACCTAATTGACTGCATAAACCAGGTTAAGTGCTATAGGAAGCCCTGCTCTATTCCATTAATGTTGTTATGTTGATGTTGTGAAAAGAGGTAAGAAGATGGGGTTAGAGGTTAAAGTCCCCGAAAGTGTTTGTCAATTTGCATTAGGCTAAAGGCAAATGCTGCCAATGTCAATTAGGCCTACAACATTTTGTGGGACAATGGATGTTAGTGCAAATAAATGCCTTTCGCACACAAACAATGTTTGAGACTTTGCCATAAGCAACCTACAAAGAACAATTGCATTGCATTGATGACAGCCGACATCTATTTCCTTCTATTTATTGTTCATGTATTACATTGTAATCCATTGTTTACGACCACCAACAGAACACTGTGTCCAGCCAGCATCGTGTATGTGGTTTTTCTTGCCATATGACAACAACCACAGAAGGAAACGATTTTTACCATCACCGTCACAAAGGCCCTTGGTATCCATCCCTTCAATGTATTGTTGTCAGAAAGTAGCAAAAGATTCAAGTGCGGTTACACATTTCGATAGCATTTGATATTTTTATTTGTCAAGATGCACGGGCAAATTTAGCATCGCAAGCTAGAAGCCTTCCGTCATCAAAAAAGGCCTTTGTTTGAGAAGAACAGCTGAGCTCACCAATAACGAAAAAGTGCATTGACATTGCGGATGCGGCTGGCTGCAAAACGGCGGCCCCAGAAATGCGTCGCTACTTACCCGATTCGAGATCTTGCTGGTCGTACCATGGCTCTTCCTCCTCGGTAACAAATTCCTCCATTCCTAGCATCGAAACACGGATACTCCCACCCGCCTTGTCCTGCAGCCCAGAAGAACCTCGGTTACAAACCAGGTCCACAGTCAGACACACACATACACTCACTGTCCCGCCCGCCTCTGGAATAACATTAGCAACTGCCGCCACACGAGAATGAGGAGAGAGCTGTGACGTTAACCGCATCTAGGCAGATGAAGCAGATAAACAAACAACGTGGGTTTATTCTTGGCAGCAGTCACCCAGTCCCACAAAACACTGCCAAACAACCTTCTCAAGATAGTGGGTCGTTTCACCGTTTTTAAACGAAACACAATGACACACACACGAGAGACTCGAACGCCGCTTTAAAACATCACGTCTTAATTGCCCAATTATTGTTTCTTATAGGGGACTTGTTTGGTCTAAAATAAAACTGAATTGTTGACACTTGTGTGTTTTCCCTCTCCCTCTCTCTGTCACTCCCACCTCTCTCTCACCCCTGTCCCATCCTGTTACGAAGACCGCTAGAGACAGGCTGTGTAGCCTAGACGTGGCATATGTCGCAATAGTCTCTCTCCCTTCTCTTCCTGGGGCAAAGCTGTGGTGAATGTAAATGTTGCCCAAATACACATAAACATTAGGCAATGTACAGACGGTCCATATGGTGTTCACATTTCTCCAAGTGTTCCAGTAGAGGTAGCCACGCTTACAGATTCAAATATTACAATTCTGTTCACTATGATTCCATAAGTGAGTGTAGGCCTACACAGACTATTTTGCATGCACGGTGCACTACGTGTATGAAATGCATGCATTGAAATACAGCCATTGTAGCTGTGTTGCCTGAGGGCCAATTGAGGAGCAGTGAATCACACTATTGAAGATCATTCACATCCCCCAAATTACCCCCCAGGCAACACAGCAGAGCAGACACTATTTCATTGCAATGCTTGAGTGTCACACATATAGCGCCACTAGGGGGCAATCTTTCACTTCAAGCAACCACCATCAAAACAGTCTATTCAGCTGGATGTGGTTCCGTCTCTCAGGCTCTGAACACTAATTACTCAGAGCACTCTGCCCAATGAAAGCTTTAGCTCTGTGAGTTTATGGCAGCAGTATTGATAGTGAGAGCCGATCACAGGTAACTAATCTCGCTTAGTGAAAAAGGGAGGATGTCAATAGATCCCAGACGCTGATCTAAGGTCAGTTGTGCGGTTTTCTCCCTAGTATTGGGGGAGGTGGAGCTGGTCCTAGATCTACGCATACGGGCTACTCCTAGCTCCCTAGTTATCCGTGTGAGAGGGATTGAGTAAAAGGGCTTGGTCACCCCAGGCCAGGGTAAAGACAGGACATATGGTCACAGTACTGTAAGTATGTCAGGAAGAGATAGATATGTGTGTTTACTACACCGTATTAGGAATAGAGATCTGAGGATTCTGTCTGTAGGGATGTCACCCTTTAGTTTGCACTAGGTCACAGCATTGGTTGAGAGAGGGGAGCTATATTATTAGATCATCACTGAGCCTACAGTGATACATTCATGGCGGGAAATAACACACATTGCTTTCATTACACAAATCACCCATTTGAATTGCAAAGCTGCTCAGTTCTGGTCTACTGTTGTCAACAAAGCCAGTCTGAATCCAGCTGCTTTGATTTCTAAAGGGAGGGAGGCTGGTTTGAATCAAGTCTTTCTGCTCTCAACTATAGTTTACCCCCTCTCTAACTCAGGCCTCCCTCTCTCTCCAATTAAATTCAAAGAGGCTTTATTGGCATGGGAATCATGTTTACATTGCCAAAGCAAGTGAAATAAACAATGAACAAAAGTGAGAAGACACAAAACAACATCAACAAAAAAATATTATAATTTAACATAAAAAAGATAGACATGTTAAGTGCTATATTTTCAGCTATGCACCGTGTTTTATCAATGTGCAAATACTACTAGTAGGGGAAGATACAGTGGCTTACAAAAGTATTCACCCCCTAGGCATTTTTCCTATTTTGTTGCCTTACAACCTGGAATTAAAATTGATATTTTTTTGTGTGTATCATTTGATTTACACAACATGCCTACCACTTTGAAGATGCAAAATATTTTTCATTGTGAAACAAACAAAAAATAAGACAAAAAAAATGAAAACTTGAGCGTGGACAACTATTCTTGCAGCAATTACAGCTGCAAGTCTCTTGGGGTTTGTCTCTATAAGCTTGACACATCTAACCACTGTGATTTTTGCCCATTCTTCAAGGCAAAACTGCTCCAGCTCCTTCAAATTGGATGGGTTCCACTGGTGTACAGCAATCTTTAAGTCATACCACAGTTTCTCAATTGGATTGAGGTCTGGGCTTTGACTAGGCCGTTCCAAGACATTTAAATGTTTCCCCTTAAACCACTCGAGTTTTGCTTTAGCAGTATGCTTAGGGTCATTGTCCTGCTGGAAGGTGAACCTCCGTTCCAGTCTAAAATCTCTGGAAGACTGAAACAGGTTTCCCTCAAGAATTTCCCTGTATTTTAGCACATCCATCATTCCTTCAATTCTGACCAGTTTCCCAGTCCCTGCCCGATGAAAGCTCAATTTTAGTCTCTTCTGACCAGAGTACCTTCTTCCATATGTTTGGGGAGTCCTTCACATGCCTTTTGGCGAACACCAAACGTGTTTACAAATTTTTTTCTTTATGCAATGGCTTTATTCTGGCCACTCTTCCGTAAAGCCCAGCTCTGTGGAGTGTACGGCTTAAAGTGGTCCTATGGACAGATACTCCAATCTCCACTGTGGAGCTTTGCAGCTCCTTCAGGGTTATCTTTGGTCTCTTTGTTGCCTCTCTGATTAATGCCCTCCTTGCTTGGTCGTGAGTTTTGGTGGCCAGCCCATTCTTGGCAGGTTTGTTGTGGTGCCATATTCTTTCTATTTTTTTTTATAATGGATTCAATGCTGCTCCGTGGGATGTTCAAAGTTTTAAATATTTTTTCATAACCCAACCCTGATCTGTACTTCTCCATAACTCGCCAAGAGTGTGCAAAGCTGTCATCAAGGCAAAGGGTGGCTACTTTGAAGAATTTCAAATATAAATATATTTTGATTTGTTTAACAATTTTTTGGTTACTATATGAGTAATTTCATAGTGTTGATGTCTTTACTATTATTCAACAATGTTGAAAATAGTAACGATAAAGAAAAATCCTGGAATGACTAGATGTGTCCAAACTTTTGATTGGTACTGTATATCAATGAATTGGCGAGGGCACTAGAACAGACTGCAGCACACGGCCTCACCCTACTAGATTCGAAAATCACATTTCTACTGTTTGGAGATAATCTGGTGCTTCTGTCCCCATCCAAGTAGGGCCTACTGCAGCACCTAGATCTTCTTTACATATTATGTTAGACTTGGGCCCTGACAGCGAATCTCAGTAAGAGAAAAATAATGGTGTTCCTAAAAAAGGTCCAGTAGCCAGGACACCAAACATAAATTCTATCTAGACATAGTTGCCCTAGAGCACACAAAGAACTATACCTACCTCAGCTTAAACATCAACACCACAGGTAACTTCCACAGGGCTGTGAACAATCTGAGGCAAGGCAAGGGCCTTCTACCACATCCCAATTAGGATCTGTCTAAAAACACTTCAATCAGTTATATAATCCATTGCCCTCTATGGCTGTGAGGTCTGGGGTCCACTTACCAACAAAGAAATCACAAAATGGGACAAGCACCCAATTGAAACTCTGCATGCATAATTCTGCAAAAGTATACTTTATGTACAATGCAAACCCCATACAATGCATGCAGAGCAGAAATAGGACAATCCCCTCTAGAAAAGAGCTGTTTAGTTCTACAACCACCTAAAATGAAGCAATGCCCACACATTCCACCTCAAAGCCCTCACCTACAGAGAGATTAACCTAGAGAAAAGTCCCCTCAGCCAGCTGGTTCTAGGGCTCTGTTCACAAACAAACAGACCCCACAGAGCCCCAGGACGGCAGCACAATTAGACCCAACCAAATTATGAGAAAAATATAAAACTATTTGATACACTGGAAAGAATCAACCAAAAAACAGAACAAATTAGAATGCTATCTGGCCCTAAACAGAGAGTACACAGTGGCAGAATACCTGACCACTGTGACTGACCCAAAAGGAATAAAATCATTGACTATGTATAGACTCAGTGAGCAGAGCCTTGCTATTGAGAGAGGCCGCCATAGGCAGACCTGGCTCTCGAGAGAAGACAGGCTATGTGCCCACTGCCCACAAAAAGAGCTGTAAACCGTTTCGTTCTGAACAGAACCAATATTTTTTTCCTTTGTTTCCACTGTTCCGACCAATGTTCTAAACCGGTTCAAACCCCAAAAAATAACCGGTTTATATTGTTCCTTTCTGTTCCTTTTTTAACTTCTTAAAATCAAAAGTTTCTTACATTTATCTCATTAAATTACTTCACCAATCAGTGTGGATAGAGCAGGCAAGCTAGTTGTTTACATGCGTGATGGAGAGACAAGTGTAGCCTATGGTGCAAGATGTAACTAAAATTTTACGGCTGGGGAGAGAGAGAGAGAGAGAGAGAGAGAGAGAGAGAGAGAGAGAGAGAGAGAGGAGGGGTTGAGGAGCAGGCTTGAAGTGCTATGCATCTTGTTATGACATGCATTATCTGAATTAGGTCCTAGAATTTTGCCACAGAGGATCAATAGTTTATGTGTAGCCCAAACCAACAGCCTGGTCTCATAGACTATACGTAACATAGAACATGTAAATCCGGGACACTCAAGTTAGTAGGATATGTTACGTTTGGTATTGTTACGCTACAACCTGGTCTCAGAGCATTTTGTATTATTCTGTAATTAAAGCAAAGACACCCCATTTAGTATGATATGTTACAAATGACAATTTGCATTAAATGTTGCAAATTTGCGAAAAACATACAATATGTTACAATTTAGCAAAAACCTATGATATGTTACGTATTCTAGCTAGGTGGCTAACGCTAGCTAGCTGGCTAACATTAAGTTTAGGGTTAAGTTTAGGAGTTAGGTTAAAGGGTTAAGGTTAGGGGAAGGGTTAACTAAAATGATTAAGGTTATGGTTAGGAGAAGGGTTAGCTAACATTCTAAGTAGTTTCAAAGTAGTTTCAAAGTAGTAAGTAGTTGAAAAGTTGCTAATTAGCTAAAATGATAAAGTTCTCTGTGATGAGATTCAAACTCGCCACCTTTGGGTTGCTAGATGTTTGCGATATACCAACCACCCTACTTTCATTTTTTTTGCCTCAAGTAACCATCTGTCTTATGTAACCACAGTGCCGGAAAAAAAGTACCCAATTGTCATACTTGATTAAAAGTAAAGGTGGCCCCATTTTCTTGTCTTTAAAATGTCCTTTTATAGCCAGGGGCATGCTCCAACACTCAGACATAATTTACAAACGAAGCATGTGTTTAGGGAGTCCGCCAGATCAGAGGCAGTAGATATGACCAGGGATGTTTTCTTGATAAGTGTGTGAATTAGACACATTTCCTGTCCTGCTAAGCATTGAAAACGAGTACTTTTGGGTGTCAGGGAAAATGGAGTAAAAAGTACATAATTTTCTTTAGGAATGTAGTGAAGTAAAAAGTAAAGTACAGTACAGATACCTAAAAAAACTACATAACGTACTTTCAAGTATTTTTACTTGAGTAATTTACACCACTGTGTAACCATACCAAAAGTAAAATATCATACTAATTTGAGGGCTCTATTTTCGGCTGGTGTTATGGCGACAGTGGTGACAAACGCATGTTAGTTTGTAATTTCGTCATGTAAAAAACTGGGACACTTGCATTTTCCAGTCCTAACTCCAGGTTCGGCAATTTACCTGTCTTATATCAGCTCGCTGGCACTCAGATGGGCGAGGTAGAAATATTTTAGGCATGTCCTTAAAAACATGACCCAAAGTGCAAATTTCAGGCAGCGCTGATAGTGATATTTAAGACCAAACATAAGCTGGTTTTAGAGGTAACACAGTTTGTTATGGCATGCTTTTTGACAATGGAAAAGCAGCCTATCCAGCCGTGACGCACACTGACCATATGTGCATGAAACAAGAGTAGCCTAATGTGCTTTTGGTGCATGTACACTTATATTTAGAAACATAAAACAAATGTTTTTTCCCATTATGTTTTATTTGATTCAAAACCAAGCATAGCCTCCCCTCCTTTCAATTAAGGCTTTTTTTGTCTGCCCAATGCAATCGTGAAGAAGCCAAGACTGTCGATAAAGGGTTTGGCTCCTGAGACAGCTTGGAAATACATTTACCACCAAAGCTATATTAAAATAATGTTTGAGAGGAGTAAAACAGTAAGCTGGCATTCCCATTTATCTTAGCCATGCAGGTCCCGTTTTGGACATGCGTAAAATCCCTCCACGATGTAGGCTACGTGTCCTTGCCCATCATGAAACGAGAGATGAGAACCTCTGTGAATACACAAACCTCGTGTTTCGAAGTTATCTGTAACCTGTAATCATTTCAAGCTCTCCCTTAGGCCCACTATGACGAAGGCTGGTTCAACAGAAATGCTTGTTGTTTTTATCCTGCCGATTTTTATGATATCATTACATTTTACATGTATTTATTGTTCTTGTTTTGTTTTTTTACAAACAAACTTATTAGAATGATTCACCTTCCTGGTGTTATGGTGTGTAACGCTTGTCATCTGGGGAAGGAGAGGAGGACCAAGGTGCAGCGTGGTAAGTCTCATATTTTAAATATTTTAATGAACACTGAAAACAAAACAATAAACAACCAACGAACAGTCCTGTAAGGTACAACACTAAACAGAAAATAACCACCCACAAAACACAATGGAAAACAGGCTACCTAAATATGATTCTCAATCAGGGACAACGATTGACAGCTGCCTCTGATTGAGAACCATACCAGGCCAAACACAGAAATAGAAAATCATAGACAAACTAACATAGACAACCCACCCAACTCACGCCCTGACCAGACTAAAACAAAAGACAAAACAAAGGAACTAAGGTCAGAACGTGACATGGTGACAACGTCCGTGCCATGCTTGCAATGCAACTTCAGGAGATGTGTGAATGCGATGTGATCTGTAAGATGGTTCCTATTCTGTTCATAAAACACAGGCCTATTTGGGAGCAGTACAACGGTGACTGGACATTCTCCCATTCTCTTTATATTGGATCTTTGTCCAGCTCCTGTGAAAAGTGTGGATGTCCGTTAATGCTCAGCCGTATTGCAATTTACAGTAGACCTAGCCCCTATATCAGTGTGAATGCTATTGAAGCCATGCAATAACTTAGAACAATGTGGACTGCAAATGGGTTCAAGTTAACCTATTTAGCAAATATAGGTCTACATTTAGTTATTTTGTTTCTGTAAGCCATTTAACAAACTATAACGGGCTAACAATGACATTGGAGTTGATTCCAAGAGAATACATAGAAGACCATAAATACACAACTTGAAGCAACCACATATTTCGCTATGGAGCACGTTTTGATTGGCCAAGCCTCGACACACCCACAACTTGTTTACTCATCAAAACCCAGCCCTTTAGAGCTAATGCCAGCAAGTAGGTCGTTAATTGTAATAGTGAAAATAGCAAAAATTATTTTTGACACACCCCTGAACCTATGGCACTACCGCCCACGCTTCGAGTTACCATTGCATCAAATCAAATCAAATTTATTTATATAGCCCTTCGTACATCTGCTGATATCTCAAAGTGCTGTACAGAAACCCAGCCTAAAACCCCAAACAGCAAGCAATGCAGGTGTAGAAGCACGGTGGCTAGGAAAAACTCCCTAGAAAGGCCAAAACCTAGGAAGAAACCTAGAGAGGAACCAGGCTATGTGGGGTGGCCAGTCCTCTTCTGGCTGTGCCGGGTGGAGATTATAACAGAACATGGCCAAGATGTTCAAATGTTCATAAATGACCAGCATGGTCGAATAATAATAAGGCAGAACAGTTGAAACTGGAGCAGCAGCACGGCCAGGTGGACTGGGGACAGCAAGGAGTCATCATGTCAGGTAGTCCTGGGGCATGGTCCTAGGGCTCAGGTCCTCCGAGAGAGAGAAAGAAAGAAAGAGAGAAGTTGAGAATTAGAGAACGCACACTTAGATTCACACAGGACACCGAATAGGACAGGAGAAGTACTCCAGATATAACAAACTGACCCTAGCCCCCCGACACATAAACTACTGCAGCATAAATACTGGAGGCTGAGACAGGAGGGGTCAGGAGACACTGTGGCCCCATCCGAGGACACCCCTGGACAGGGCCAAACAGGAAGGATATATATAACCCCACCCACTTTGCCAAAGCACAGCCCCCACACCACTAGAGGGATATCTTCAACCACCAACTTACCATCCTGAGACAAGGCTGAGTATAGCCCACAAAGACATCCGCCACGGCACAACCCAAGGGGTGGGGGGGTGGGGGTGGGGGGCAACCCAGACAGGATGACCACATCAGTGAATCAACCCACTCAGGTGACGCACCCCTTCCAGGGAGGCATAAGGCCTCCCGAGTGGCACAGTGGTCTAAGGCATTGCATTGCAGTGCTAGCTGTGCCACTAGAGATTCTGGTTCGAGTCCAGGCTCTGTCGCAGCCGGCCGTGACCGGGAGACCCATGGGGCGGAGCACAATTGGCCCAGCGTTGTCCGGGTTAGGGAGGGCTTGGTTGGCAGGGACGTTCTTGTCCCATCTCACACTAGTGACTCCTGTGGTGGACCAGAAGCAATGCAAGTTGACACAGTTGTTGCCAGGTGTACTGTGTTTCCTCCAACACATTGGTGTGGCTGTGTATCGGAGGATGCATGGCTCTCCATCTTTGCCTCTCCCGAGTCCATACGGGAGTTGCAGCGATGGGACAAGACTGTAACTACCAATTGGATACCATGAAATTGGGCAGAAAAAGGGGTCAAAAAAAGTTACCATTGCATTAGGTTTGTTAAAATAGATTCCTGAGTGTCCTGAGTGTCCTGGATTTACATTTACTATGTTATGTCTAGTCTTTGAAACCAGGCTCTGGGGTCAGGATCTGGGGTGGGCTGTTCTGCTGGCTTCTCTGGGGAGCCATTCTTCTCCTCTAGTGCTTTCAACTTCTCCTGCCGCTGTGCCTCCTCCTTCTGGTGGTGGGGGGGGTGACTTTCTTGTGCTTGCTTGTCTAGTGTTTCTGAATTGTTCCTGAGGAGCTTCTGTTTGTAGTCTTTTCAAGCGTCATTTAACCTTTTTTCTCCCTCCCTCTCTCTCTCTCTCTCTCTCTGTCTCTGTCTCTGTCGCTCTCTCTCTCTCTCTGCCCAGTAAAGGGTACCACAGCAAGGAAGGAAGGAGAGAAGTGTGTTTGTGTGTCTGTGTATGTGTGTGCGCCTTGGCTATACAGGATGTGACACTTCTCCATTCTACCCCACAGTACCGGCTACATGACTCCTACAGTAACAGCCTGGTAGACTGTCACACTGACACCATGAGTAAACAGATCACAGGTGACACTTCCTCACATTATGATTCAGACTGTATTACATATTCATACATGATTAATAGATTATACAACCAATAACCTGCCTTTCAAACAGTCCTGGCTGAACCCTGACTGTCATCACAGCGTCATTAATACGACATGAGACAACACTTTTCTAAGTATCCATGTACCCTGCCCACTCTGCCTATTTCTCTATACAGCAGAGGAAAGGATACCCAAGTAAGGAAGGAAGGAGACTTGGAAGGAGAGAGAAGTGCTAAAAGAGTCAGCAATGGAATCTACCCTACTATTAGATGTAACAGTATACAGTATGTACATTTGATCATACTATTATCCTCTGGACTCTGGACTCAGGCTCTGGTATAGACCAGACTCTGGACTCAGGCTCTGGTATAGACCAGACTCTGGACTCAGGCTCTGGTATAGACCAGACTCTGGACTCAGGCTCTGGTATAGACCAGACTCTGGACTCAGGCTCTGGTATAGACCAGACTCTGGACTCAGGCTCTGGTATAGACCAGACTCTGGACTCAGGCTCTGGACCAGACTGGACTCAGGCTCTGGTATAGACCAGACTCTGGACTCAGGCTCTGGTATAGACCAGACTCTGGACTCAGGCTCTGGTATAGACCAGACTCTGGACTCAGGCTCTGGTATAGACCAGACTCTGGACTCAGGCTCTGGTATAGACCAGACTCTGGACTCAGGCTCTGGTATAGACCAGACTCTGGACTCAGGCTCTGCATACAGGGACAGCATTGTCCATAGCAGACTGGAGACTCAGAGGAGCTAGAGAGGGCCGGGACCACCTGCACAAAGACAGGCTTTATACAACCCTACCCCCACCTCACTGGCCTCCTTCTACCACCCTGGACACACACACACACAGAAGCATACTAGTACTTGCACTCATGCACACACACAGAGAACCCCCTCAGCACCCCCTCCATTCTCACACGCACCTTGCCTGGGCAGTACGTCTCAGAGGCCCAGTGTGTGTGACTGCGTCAGGGGTTAAAGAGTTAAGAGTGTATCGTGTAACCGCCACGGTCTGGACCAGACAAAAGCCTGGATGATACTGATTCAACTCAACAGTCTGCTGCTACTGCTGCTGTGGCTTCCATTCACCCTGCCCCAAACTGACCTGATCACACAGAGGTCAATGCAGATCAGCCTATTGTTGCTCTGCATTGTTACAACTAATTGGTTGTTGTCGGTGATGGCCATGAATTTGAATGAGCATTCTGTATCTTTATTGTTACCTCGATTGAACCATTCAACCCCACTCTTTCCGCTGTGGATTCTTACAACTGTCTGTAATATCTCTGAATTTGAATTGAGGTTTCAGTATTTAGCATTACCTGAAACCTCTCATTCTCTCCCTTCACTTTCTTCTATAGCTGGTGGTCTGTGAGAAAAGTGTTCCATCTATTCTTTCCACTGAGCTGCGGTGTCCGTCTTCCAATTAGTTACGCAACAGTACAGTGAGTAGGCAAACAGAACTGAAAACAGTATTTACCATGAAGGGTGGCAGAAACAGGCTGACATACAGTTAGTGTTCCGGTCATTGGAATAGCCACATTCACACCACCTCTCCCTGTTCTATCGGATGAGGGTTTGACAATGACATAACGACGTGACGCTATGAAAGGATGAGAATGGCAGAAGAGGAGAGAGCATTATTCATTCTGTGGCTTTGCCAGAGAAAGTGCCAAGATGTACTACGTCAATTAGTACCATGGTCATGTGATCCTGTGTTTAAAGGGAAATGCATAGAACAAACAGGCATTTAAGAACAGTGGAGACATTCTAAAAAAACGACATATAGGGAATTCTTTCCCGCTTCACATTCTTTCACATTTTCCCACATTTAACAACAATAGAAAGCAAAAAGGGGACCCAAATAAACATTTGGATACTTTCTTTGAAAAGGTCTGCCTCTGACTGGCCAACACACACCCCTCACTCCCTGTAGCTCAGGGTTCTATTACAGAGAACAAACACAAACAGACCAGAGGAGAAGCCACATTGTTCTCTGTTCCATTCTTACTGGAACCCTTCCGTAGTGAAGGAGACCACACCTCCAATACATCAGATGGAACAGTAAATAAAGGAGGAGCACAGGGGAGCTTTTATTGTGGTAAAATAACAAACAAAAAATTGGGAAAACAGTTCCACCTTCACTGTGCTTCTTGGAGCTGACTGGGGTGCTGTTAGATCCATGGTCGTAGACTGCAGTACTCACTAAAGTATCATGCTGACATTGAGAAGTGAAAGGGGACTAATGAAATCAATAACTAATACACACACACACACACACAGTCCCGCACTTGAGGAATGCGTGTGTCAGCTGGCAGACGACCAGATGGACGGAACATGCACACACGCACACAAATGCTCACACACATGCAAACACACACAAACACACACACACATCCCTTATCCCTTGTTCTTATGCGGTAAAAGGAGCTTGGTCTCCACAGTGACCAAACACAAAAAAAAGGAGTCAGGGCAACAAGAGCAGCTGGCCTCCAGAGATAGAGAGGGAGGGAGAGAGGTGTAGAGTGAGAGGGGGTGTGTGAGGAAAACAAAACAACAAAAACAGTGAGAGTGAATGAGTGTGGAAAGACGGGCGCCAGAAGAGAGCGACGGAGGGGGATTGGAGGCAGAGGGGAGGGGGGAGACTTACTGCCAGAGCAAAAGACTAAGGAGAGAGAGCATAGTAGAGGAGGTGCACAGACTCTCTCGGAAGACGAGAGCAGCACAAAGAAGCAGTAAGTGAACACAGACTTTTATAAGAGAGAAACTGCTGGAAACTGCCATACAGACAACTGACAACCCAGTGAACTAAAGATACAGAACCTTTAAAAGGACAAAGTAAAATCTTTCAGTCTGGAAAACTGGAATAAGCTAAGTAGATGAGGTGAAACGGTGTAGAGGAGACCACACAAGGTATAGGAATAAAAAAGAGGGGGATGGTGAAAGAGAGAGTTTTTAATGGACATTTGAGAAACTTTGAGAGAAGTGGATGAACTCTGTACTGAAGTTGGAGAGACTGATACATTTGCCAAACTCATTCACTCCCAAAGGTAAGATTTTTGATACAGTAAAGTTGCCCTGTCAGTGATGTTTTATTTCTTTGTATATCATTTACACTTGTTTTTTTTTCATGTCTGTCGGACATTAACATGTTCAATTGCTAAGATAAAATACAAACTGTAGTGGTTAACAATTGCTTGTTACATGAAAACAGTATATGCTTGAATATGACTTTCAGAACTTTTCAGCATTGCAGATATTCCGGGAATAAAGTTGGCTTTCAGTGAAACCTTTGGGGTCTCTTCAGACATTCACGTAAAGTAACATGAACCAGGAGAGGGGCCCAGGACAGATTGAATGGGAGAAAGGGGAGAGAGACAGGGTGGGGGGAGAGGATAGAGAAAATAATGAGATGGGGGTAGGATAGAGTGAGATAGACAGACATAGTGAGAGAGAAGAGGGGGACAGCAGAGGTCAGGTCATTCCTCAGAGTTACCCTGGCAAATCCAATGTTATTGGTCACATACACATATTTAGCAGATGCTATTATAGGGTGTTGCAAAATGCTTGTGTTCCTAGCTCCAACAGTGCAGTAATATCTTAACAATTCACAAACAACACACACAATCTAAAAGTAAAAGAATGGAATTAAGAAATATATAAATATTAGGACAAGCAATGTTGGAATGGCATTGACTAAAATACAGTAGAATAGAATACAGTATGTACACGAGCGTTCAAAAGTTTGGGGTCACTTAGAAACGTACTTGTTTTTTAAAGAAAACCACATTTTCTGTCCATTAAAATAACATCAAATTGATCAGAAATACAGTGTAGACATTGTTAATGTTGTAAATGACCATTGTAGCTGGAAACTGATTTTTTAATGGAATATCTACATAGGCGTACAGAGGCTCATTATCAGCAACTATCACTCCAAGTTTATCATTTTAAAAGGCTAATTGATCATTATAAAACCCTGTTGCAATTATGTTAGCACAGCTGAAAACAGTTGTGTTGATTAAAGAAGCAATAAAACTGGCCTTCTTTAGATTAGTTGAGTATCTGGAGCATCAGCATTTGTGGGTTCAATTACAGTCTCAAAATGTCCAGAAACAAAGACCTTTCTTCTGAAACTCGTCAGTCTATTCTTGTTCTGAGAAATGAAGGCTATTCCATGCGAGAAATTGCCAAGAAACTGAAGATCTCGTACAACGCTGTGTACTACTCCCTTCACAGAACAGCGTAAACCAGCTCTAATCAGAATAGAAAGAGGAGTGGGAGGCACAACTGAGCAAGAGGACAAGTACATTAGTGTCTAGTTTGAGAAACAGATGCCTCACAAGTCCACAACTGGCAGCTTCATTAAATAGTACCCGCAAAACACCAGTCTCAACGTCAACAGAGTTCCTCTGTCCAGTGTCTGTGTTCTTTTGCCCATTTTGTTCTTTCTTTTTTTTGGCCAATCTGAGAAATGTCTTTTTCTTTGCAACTCTGCCTAGAAGGCCAGCATCCCGGAGTCGCCTCTTCACTGTTGACATTGAGACTGGTGTTTTGCAGGTACCATTTAATGAAGCTGCCAGTTGAGGACTTGTGAGGCGTCTGATGGGAAAACATGATGGAAAGCTTAGTGATGGAGACGGGAACACAACCTACTTGTAATATCAGAGTATAGTGAATAATTCCATATAAACATCTTCGTACAGGGATGGTACCGTTTAAGAAACAATAAGGGAGATCACAAGACCAATGAGCAGACTGCCCAGACAGTTAGTCTGTAAGTTACTGTAACAGTGGAGGAAACAGTGCACAGGCAGATTGTTGTGTTGCTGCATCAGATATTTGACACAGTGGTGTAACTGGGTAGTTGGCCTCAGTGCCGAGCAGCTTCTCACAAAGATAAGTGATTAGAGAACTAGATAAGTGCAAAGGAAGCATGTACTGTACACACACACACACACAAACACACATTTGAGTCTAGTATCAACATGCGTTGGATACCCCACACACAGCTGCTGTAGCTGATGACAGAGCCCAGTCTGAAATGCCAATCCTGAAATAGTCTGGACTGGTTATAATTAAATGACAGTATGGACAGTTCCAGCTACACCAGGACTTCTTACACACATCACACACACACAGACACACGTGCATATGCACACACGCACACACACACACACACACACACACACACACACACACACACACACACACATGCACTCACACACACGCACGCATGCACGCGCACACACACACACACACACACACACACACACACACACACACACCACACACACACATAAACACACGCATCAGCAGCCTGATTAGAGGGGTGAGATGTAATGCATGAGCATACAGGCTTTAAAATATAGAGAATGATATAAATATACATAAAACATAGATGGTGGAGAGTAATTGTAGAGCTTCCAGAACAAATTGCATAGTTGACTAGAGGGGTTAGGGTGGGGTTAAAGGGCTATTTTGTCAAGGGCGAGTTTCATGCAAACGCATAATACTGTCTTTTACCTAAAGAAACACTCAAAAAGTTCATAGTTATAGATGTGAGGAATGAAAGATATCATTCAGGAAAGTTCTTATAGGAAGTGTGTGTGTGCCTAAAGTGTATGCATGCGTGCATGAGCACCACCAACAATCTCTCGTGATGCAAACATCCTCTAATTCTCTCCATGTCTTTGTACCCTAATCCTCCCCTTAGGTGCTGTGCCATAAGTTCAAAGCATTACCCCAAAGCTATTTGGATCCATCCCCAGTCTCCCTCTGTGTGTGACTTGACCAGGGGAATCCAAGATGGAGGTGAGGGAGGAGGTGTTGGACATCCTAAATAAGGTGTGGACTAAACTACAGAACCTCCCTCAGGCCAACTCGCTGGAGCTGGGGGCCTTCTTCATAATCATCCTCTTCGTCGGTGAGTCGAGGCACATGCCAGTCCATAGCCCCAACCCGTAGACATGAAAGGAGCATAAGGCAGTTCCAGAACTCAACTGTTTCAGCCTCGCTTAGTGCTTAGTTATTGTAACATGTTACATACATTATGTCATAGTGACTGTTTCAATGATAACTGGGTAAAACCACATGAGTTGAATTACAGTGATCACAACTACACTAATGTAATCAGTAATGAATTTTATCATGCAACATTTCAATCTGCTATTGGCAGAGCAACAAGATAGTCTCTGTTTACATACAGTACCAGTCAAAGTTTGGACACCTCGTTCCATTTAAAAAAAACTTTTTTTAAAACTATTTTCTACATGGTAGAATAATAGTGAAGACATCAAAACTATTTAATAACACATATGGAATAATGTAGTAACCAAAAAAGTGTCAAACAAATCAAAATATATTTTAGATTTTTCAAAGTAGCCACCCTTTGCCTTGATGACAGCTTTGCACACTTGGCATTCTCTCAACAAGCTTCATGAGGAAGGCTTTTCCAACAGTGTTCCCACATATGCTGAGCACTTGTTGGCTGCTTCTCCTTCACTCTGTGGTCCAACTCATTCCAAACCATCTCAATTGGGTTGAGGTCAGGTGATCTGATGCCGCATTCCATCACTCTCCTTCTTGTTAAATAGCTCTTACACAGCCTGGAGGTGTGTTTTGGGTAATTTCCTGATAAAAAAAACAAAATGAGAGTCCCACTAAGCGCAAACCAGATGGGATGGCATATCGCTGCAGAATGCTGTGGTAGCCATGCTGATTAAGTGCGCCTTGAATTCTAAATAAATCACTGATAGTGTCACCAGAAAAGCAAGCCCACACCATCACACCACCTCCTTCATACTTCATGGTGGGAACCACACATGCAGAGATCATCCATTCACCTACTCTTTGTCTCACAAATACACTGTGGTTGGAACCAAAGGACAGATTTCCACTGGTCTAGATTCCATTACTCTTGTTTCTTGGCCCAAGCAAGTCTCTTCTTATTGGTGTCCTTTAGTAGTGGTTTCTTTGCAGCAATTCAACAACGAAGGCCTGATTCACACAGTCTCCTCTGAACAGTTGACGTGTCTGTTAATTGAACTCTGTGAAGTATTTATTTGTGCTGCAATTTCTGAGGCTGGAAACTCTAATGAACTTACTCTAATGAACTTAACTCTGGGTCTTGCTTTCCTGTGGTGGTCCTCATGAGAGTCAGTTTCATCACTATTCAATGTACAATGTACAATGTAGAAAATAGTAAAAATAAGGAAAAACCCTTGAACGAGTTGGTGCGTTGAAACTTTTGATTGGTACTGTAATAATGTTAGAAAGCTAAATCTCTCTTTCTCTCTCTCTCCTTCCAGCCACTTTCCTGTTTATGATTGTTCTATCCTGCGTTCACTGCTGTTGCTGTGGAAAGCCTAAATACCAGGGCTCCCGGGTCCAACCCTTACAGGCTGTCTGAGGAGTAGGTGACAGTGGCCCAGTTGCAATACTTATAAAAATGCACCCTTCCCTCCCTTCAAGGAAGGGAGGAAAGAGCAAATTCAAGGGAGGAACCAAGGAAGGAGGGATGCTCTCTAAAGTATTGGTATTGCCTGAACAATGTAGTTTGGAGGGGACAGACAGACTGCTATGCAACCATCCTGATGAATCCATGTGTGTATAAAGGCTGATGAGCAATGGCAGAAGTCATTAAGACTACTCAGCAGTAGTTGTAAACAGGACAATGATGCACTAGGAACAGAGCACTGTGAGCCTAGTTTCTGCGCTGTTGTTCTGTCTGACAACACAAACCACTCCAAGGTGGACAAAAACAGATCTACACATTTTTTCTCATGTGATTTTAACCTGAAAGAGCTGGTTTTATATGTTGTGTGTTTTGTATAAAAAGATACATTAGAAATTCCTTTAGTTTTGTATCTTGTTCATTGAAAGGTATGTTTTCATGTCCAGAATTTCAAACCCCTCTCTGTTCTCCTTTAAGACCCCACGGTAAAAGTTCTGAAGTTCCAAACTTGTTTTCGTTTAGCTCTGTTTTCCACTGGAACGGGACAAACCAATAGAGAGTGCCCTCTGCTGCTGCAATAAGCACAAAACATTTAGGCCTACTGGGGCAGCAGGTAGCCTAGTGGTTGCATGGGGCCAGTAACCGAAAGGTTGCTGGATCGAAACCCCGAGCTGACAATGTAAAAGTCTGTTGTTCTGTCCCTGGTCAAGGCAGTTAACCCACTGTTCCCCAGTAGGCATTCATTGTAAATAAGAATTTGTTCTTAACCTTTATTTAACTAGGAAAATCAGTCTGTGCCAAAGCAAAAAGTGGTGTTGCGACCAATGTCTAAGAGCATTTCGTATTATTCTGTATGTCAATCCGAAACACCCCATATAGTATGTTATGATACATTTCTTAATGGTATAAATAAAGGTTAAATAATGTTTTTTTAATGTATTAATTAGTGGATGTCTATTACCCATTTCGTATGATTTGTTACGAATTACAATTAGTATTATATGTTACGAATGTGCAAAACGTGCAATATGTCATGAATTTGCTAAATGTACAATACGTTACGAATGATCAAAACGTATGATATGTTATGAATTCTAGGTAGGTTGCTAGGTGGCTACCAATAGCTCACTCGCTAACGTTAGCTAGGCTAGGGGTTAGGGTTAGCTAACATGCTAAGTAGTTTCAAAGTAGTTCAAATGTAGTAGGTAGTTGGAAAGTTGCTAATTAGCTCAAATGCTAATGTTGTCCTTGATGAGATTCAAACTTTCAACTTTTGGGTTGCTAGACCTTCGCATTATACACCTGACCAACCACCCTACTTTTCATTTTTGCCTTGAGCAACCATCTGTCTTATGTAACCATACCAAATGCATCTCGGATTTAAGTACAGAATAACACAAAATTCCCTGAGACCAGATTCAGTATTAATGCAGTATTGTAGAAATAGGTCACCTTATAAATGGTGATTCGTGATTATTCGTAGTTATACCATCTCTGACTGTACAGTACTTGATTATAATTCATTTAGAGTGAAACAAGCAGTGTTTTTATCTTATATTGATCTGTAGTTGTTACAGGAGCAATGTGTTTGTTTACAAGTTTAGCTTTACTTAATTGTTTAAGTGCTAATAAAAGTAAGTACAATAAAGAATTAAAAAATGTACATTGTGATTCTTCTTGTTATTAGTACATAAATGATTGAGTGCATCGTGTCAACAGTTAAAATGTAATGTAACACTCCAATAACTGTCTGGGCCGATATCATATCTGACTTTCCTACAATTAGGCCTACTATCTATAAAATGACAAAGGCCACACCTTAGGACAAACCTGATACTTTCACTTTTGGTGCTGTTTTCTATACCACTACAAGACGTAGCTAATTCACATTAAAACATGGGTTTTTGGAACACTTCACATGTGAAATTCATTACTTTTTTCACTAACGGGTTTGCAGTAAAGCATGCCTTATCAGGCCTTGTAGCACAGCCCCGGGCCTCACCTCCAGATATCATCAGTTAACATTAAACCAGCTATACACCTCTCTCTCTCCTACTGCGCCACACATTGAAAACCGTCACAACAAGAGAACTAGTTACGATCACTGCTTAGGCTCAAGGAATAAGGTGGAATAAGGCTCTCATACAAAGGAGGGTCTTCTGGGTGCTGGAAATACAGATGAAAGGCCGGAGCAGATATTGAGTAAGTAGCAGAGGCCTACACGTCCAGTCCCCAGGTCTCACAGACTGTACACACTGTAGCCGTTGCTGAGAACACAGAGATGGCTGTGGAAAGGTGAGTCAGTGATTGGAAACATGCTAATTAACAGCTCTGTAACATGTAGGAAAGCCTTGATGTTTCTGTATAGGCTATAGCCTACTGCCAGCATTTTACAAAGTTAACAGCTGTGGAATTAGGGAAAGTGTTGTATTTCAAAACAGTTTCATTGGTTGTTCTATGAAAAAGCTGGCTATACAAATCTGAATAAATCTTCTAAATGGGCTTTCCCTGTGTTATTTCAACTAGGCAGTCTTCGTAAAAATAGAATGAAAATAGAATTTACGGACATATTCAATCTCTCTCTATCCCAGTCTGCTGTCCTCACATGCTTCAAGATGGCCACCATTGTTCCTGTACCCAAGAAAGAAAGGTAACTGAACTAAATGACTATCGCCCCGTAGCACTCACTTCTATCATCATGAAGTGCTTTGAGAGACTAGTCAAGGATCATAACACCTCTACCTTACCTGTCACCCTGGACCCACTTCAATTTGCTTACCGCCCCAATACACAGACGATGCAATCACAATCGCACTTCCCTATCCCATCTGGACAAGAGGAATACCTATGTAAGAATGCTGTTCATTGAATATAGCTCAGCATTCAACACCATAGTACCCTCCAAGCTCATCATTAAGCTTGAGCCCCTGGGTCTGAACCCTGCCCTGTGGAACTACCTGACGGACCTCCCCCAGGTGGTGAAGGTAGGAAAAAACACCACTTCCACACTGGGGCCCCCAAGGTTGCGCCTGGGAAACTCCAATGGAATTGTATTAAAGCCTACTGTGTATCAGAGATACTTTTAAGGGGGTGGGAAACTCCATTGGAATTGTATTAAAACCTACTGTGTACTTTGCCCATACGTTGCAAATGGCCTTGCGGTGCATTCTGGGTACACACCGACAAAGATAGCTATTTACTTCTTGAATGAGAGCTACGTTTCCATTAACTTGTCAAGTGATTTTTTTCTTTACATATAGAACGTGGGAATATAGAATCGATGCGACATTTGCCTGCTAGGGTGCATATCCATTTAGCTATATTGTGTCGATAAAAACAGCTGAACATCAAGATGTCACCCCACCCAATAAAACAGATCTGTAAAAACCTACACCATCTAATAGAAGTGTAATGGTTGAAGTGTTGCCATTATCCATTTAGGCAAATTGCGCATGAATAAATTGGTGACAGTCTGTATGCCCCCCCCCACCTTTCATGTCTCAGGTAGTCAGTACTAATATTTGCCATATTCGAATTAAGACATAAGGCATGAAGTGGTATATGGTTCTGAACACAGACCTTAGCCGTGGTATATTGGCCATTTATTCCAAACTCCCGAGGTGCCTTATTGCTATTATAAACTACTTACCAACTTAATTAGAGCAGTAAAAATAACTGTTTTGTCATACCCGTGGTATACAGTCCGATTTACCACGACTGTCAGCAAATCAGCATTCAGGGCTCGAAGTTTATAATCATTCTTATGTCGCCACGTCCATGCCATGGTGAAACTCCTGTAGGTCTGAAATGATTAGACGAAACTTGCTAGCCAACCAGAAAAGCAAGGCAAACCAATTCAGTCATTCTTGAAAGTCAGGACAATCCTTGCCTGCAAAGAAACATTTTTTTAATAGTAGAATCTTTTTTATTTTGCAAGCAGTAGACATTTAGAATTAAATATGGAGTAGAGCTTCGAGTACGTTATGACATCACGTGTATCTTGAAAAGTATTCAGCCATCAAAATGTATTCGATTTTTTTTCCTGCAATAAAGGTATACAAAATACAAATCCACCCGTTGAACAAATAAAAATGTTGTTGATCTTTATAAAATGTATTCTATATCTGCCTTTTCCATTACACGTAATGTTGTTTTTGCCGACATTGCTTTTGTAGAATAAACCTGGGTCAATGGAAACCTGCCTAATGGGAGTCAATTGGGCACTAGCACAAAAGAAAACAACATGATCAAGAATTGTGTGAACAAGGTCAACATTACAAATCTTTTCCAGGATTTGAGATAATTAACTTGTACTCTGTAATAGGCCGTCATTGCAAATAATAATTTGTTCTCACCTGACTTTCCTAGTTAAATAAAGGTTAAAAAAAAATACATATATAAATATATACATGTCGTATAGCTTAGAAATCGTGACATTACTAACTTTCTAGGAAAATAGGAAGGTTTCTTGACACATAACCTGACTTTTAGAAGGGATTGTGTGACGATTAGTTTTGCAATCGCGTGACACAGCATTACAACGTGAACGCGATTGTTCAACAGTTTGCTGGGTGGAGCGTTGTTATCATCTTCACCTTCTTCTTCTTATGTTCCCGAGTTTCTGTGTTGTGGGTTTGTATGTGTGTGTGTATTTCAGGAAATGGCTTCCTGGATTCCAAATCAGCTGCTTTGGAATCCAGGAAGCCATTTCCTGAAATACACACACATACAAACCCACAACACAGAAACTGGGGAACATAACACGCCCACCCCAAAACCTGCAAACTCCCATTTTGCAACAACTAAACCAACACACATCCCCAGTGCAACTGGTGGCGAGTTGCGGGAGCAGGAAAAGCAACAATTGCTTCCACTTTGCCAATTATTGGGCGCACTTGACCTCGTCCCACCTGCTTCCCTAAGTAAGTCACAGTAGCCTTCCCAAACTCACACTTGGCAAAATTGAGGGTCAAAGAAGCATTCTCTAACTGCTGAAACACACTTTTCAAGGTGGCGAGATGTTCAGACCAAGTAGACAAATTAATCACCACATCATCAAGGTGACTACAAAAATCTCTTAAATTGGAAACACTTATCTCCCTCACTAGCTTTAAGCACCAACTGTCAGAGCATCTTACAGATTATCTTGATGTGATTGGCCTGACTGAAACATGGCTTAAGCCTGATGAATTTACTGTGTTAAATGAGGCCTCACCTCCTGGCTACACTAGTGAGCATATCCCCCGTGCATCCCGCAAAGGCGGAGGTGTTGCTAACATTTACGATAGCAAATTTCAATTTACAAAAAAAAAAATGACGTTTTCGTCTTTTGAGCTTCTAGTCATGAAATCTATGCAGCCTACTCAATCACTTTTTATAGCTACTGTTTACAGGCCTCCTGGGCCATATACAGCGTTTCTCACTGAGTTCCCTGAATTCCTATCGGACCTTGTAGTCATTGCAGATAATATTCTAATCTTTGGTGACTTTAATATTCACATGGAAATGTCCACAGACCCACTCCAAAAGGCTTTCGAGCCATCATCGACTCAGTGGGTTTTGTCCAACATGTCTCTGGACCCACTCACTGTCACAGTCATACGCTGACCTAGTTTTGTCCCATGGAATAAATGTTGTGGATCTTAATGTTTTTCCTCATAATCCTGGACTATCGGACCACCATTTTATTACGTTTGCAATTGCAACAAATAATCTGCTCAGACCCCAACCAAGGAACATCAAAAGTCGTGCTATAAATTCACAGACAACACAAAGATTCCTTGATGCCCTTCCAGACTCCCTCTGCCTACCCAAGGACGCCAGAGGACAAAAATCCGTTAACCACCTAACTGAGTATCTCAATTTAACCTTGCGCAATACCCTAGATGCAGTTGCACCCCTAAAAACTAAAAAATGTCTCATAAGAAACTAGCTCCCTGGTACACAGAAAATACCCGAGCTCTGAAGCAAGCTTCCAGAAAATTGGAACGGAAATGGCGCCACACCAAACTGGAAGTCTTCCGACTAGCTTGGAAGGACGGTACCGTGCAGTACCGAAGAGCCCTTACTGCTGCTCGATCATCCTATTTTTCTAACTTAATTGAGGAAAATAAGAACAATCCGAAATTCCTTTTTGATACTGTCGCAAAGCTAACTAAAAGCAGCATTCCCCAAGAGAGGATGACTTTCACTTTAGCAGTGATAAATTCATGAACTTTTTGAGGAAAAGATTATGATTATTAGAAAGCAAATTACGGACTCCTCTTTAAACCTGCGTATTCCTCCAAACCTCAGTTGTCCTGAGTCTGCACAACTCTGCCAGGACCTAGGATCAAGAGAGACGCTCAAGTGTTTTAGTACTATATCTCTTGACACAATGATGAAAATAATCATGGCCTCTAAACCTTCAAGCTGCATACTGACCCTATTCCAACTAAACTACTGAAAGAGCTGCTTCCTGTGCTTGGCCCTCCTATGTTGAACATAATAAACGGCTCTCTATCCACTGGATGTGTACCAAACTCACTAAAAGTGGCAGTAATAAAGCCTCTTGAAAAGCCAAACCTTGACCCAGAAAATATAAAAACTATCGCCTATATCGAATCTTCCATTCCTCTCAAAAATTTTAGAGAAGGCTGTTGCGCAGCAACTCACTGCCTTCCTGAAGACAAACAATGTATACGAAATGCTTCAGTCTGGTTTTAGACCCCATCATAGCACTGAGACGGCACTTGTGAAGGTGGTAAATGACATTTTAATGGCAACGGACCGAGGCTCTGCATCTGTCCTCGTGCTCCTAGACCTTAGTGCTGCTTTTGATACCATCGATCACCACATTCTTTTGAGAGATTGGAAACCCAAATTGGTCTACACGGACATGTTCTGGCCTGGTTTAGATCTTATCTGTCGGAAAGATATCAGTTTGTCTCTGTGAATGGTTTGTCCTCTGACAAATCAACTGTAAATTTCGGTGTTCCTCAAGGTTCTGTTTTAGGACCACTATTGTTTTCACTATATATTTTACCTCTTGGGGATGTTATTCGAAAACATAATGTAAACTTTAACTGCTATGCAGATGACACACAGCTGTACATTTCAATGAAACATGGTGAAGCCCCAAAATTGCCCTCGCTAGAAGCATGTGTTTCAGACATAAGGAAGTGGATGGCTGCAAACTTTCTACTATTAAACTCGGACAAAACAGAGATGCTTGTTCTAGGTCCCAAGAAACAAAGAGATCTTCTGTTGAATCTGACAATTAATCTTAATGGTTGTACAGTCGTCTCAAATAAAACTGTGAAGGACCTCGGCGTTACTCTGGACCCTGATCTCTCTTTGAAGAACATATCAAGACCATTTCGAGGACAGCTTTTTCCATCTACGTAACATTGCAAAAATCAGAAACTTTCTGTCCAAAAATGATGCAGAAAAATTAATCCATGCTTTTGTCACTTCTAGGTTAGACTACTGCAATGCTCTATTTTCCGGCTACCCGGATAAAGCACTAAATAAACTTCAGTTAGTGCTGAATACGGCTGCTAGAATCCTGACTAGAACCAAAAATTTGATCATATTACTCCAGTGCTAGCCTCTCTACACTGGCTTCCTGTCAAAGCAAGGGCTGATTTCAAGGTTTTACTGCTAACCTACAAAGCATTACATGGGCTTGCTCCTACCTATCTCTCTGATTTGGTCCTGCCGTACATACCTACACGTACGCTACGGTCACAAGACACAGGCCTCCTAATTGTCCTTAGAATTTCTAAGCAAACAGCTGGAGGCAGGGCTTTCTCCTATAGAGCTCCATTTTTATGGAACGGTCTGCCTACCCATGTCAGAGACGCAAACTCGGTCTCAACCTTTAAGTCTTTACTGAAGACTCATCTCTTCAGTGGGTCATATGATTGAGTGTAGTCTGGCCCAGGAGTGGGAAGGTGAACGGAAAGGCTCTGGAGCAACGAACCACCCTTGCTGTCTCTGCCTGGCCGATTCCCCTCTTTCCACTGGGATTCTCTGCCTCTACCCTGTTACGGGGCTGAGTCACTGGCTTACTGGGGCTCTCTCATGCCGTCCCTGGGGGGTGCGTCACCTGGGTGGGTTGATTCACTGATGTGGTCGGCCTGTCTGGGTTGGCGCCCCCTTGGGTTGAGCTGTGGCGGAGATCTTTGTGGGCTATACTCGGCCTTGTCTCAGGATGGTAAGTTGGTGGTTGAAGATATCCCTCTAGTGGTGTGGGGGCTGTGCTTTGGCAAAGTGGGTGGGGTTATATCCTTCCTGTTTGGCCCTGTCCGGGGTGTCCTCGGATGGGGCCACAGTGTCTCCTGACCCCTCCTGTCTCAGCCTCCAGTATTTATGCTGCATTAGTTTATGTGTCGGGGGGCTAGGGTCAGTTTGTTATATCTGGAGTACTTCTCCTGTCCTATTCGGTGTCCTGTGTGAATCTAAGTGTGCGTTCTCTAATTCTCTCCTTCTCTCTTTCTTTCTCTCTCTCGGAGGACCTGAGCCCTAGGACCATGCCCCAGGACTACCTGACATGATGACTCCTTGCTGTCCCCAGTCCACCTGGCCATGCTGCTGCTCCAGTTTCAACTGGCCTGGGCCCTAGGACCATGTCCCAGGACTACCTGACATGAGGACTCCTTGCTGTCCCCAGTCCACCTGGCCATGCTGCTGCTCCAGTTTCAACTGTTCTGCCTTACTATTATTCAACCATGCTGGTCATTTATGAACATTTGAACATCTTGGCCACGTTCTGTTATAATCTCCACCCGGCACAGCCAGAAGAGGACTGGCCACCCCACATATGCTCTCTCTAATTCTCTCTTTCTTTCTCTCTCTCGGAGGACCTGAGCCCTAGGACCGTGCCCCAGGACTACCTGACATGATGACTCCTTGCTGTCCCCAGTCCACCTGACTGTGCTGCTGCTCCAGTTTCAACTGTTCTGCCTTATTATTATTCGACCATGCTGGTCATTTATGAACATTTGAACATCTTGGTCATGTTCTGTTATAATCTCTACCCGGCACAGCCAGAAGAGGACTGGCCACCCCACATAGCCTGGTTCCTCTCTAGGTTTCTTCCTAGGTTTTGGCCTTTCTAGGGAGTTTTTCCTAGCCACCGTGCTTTTACACCTGCATTGTTTGCTGTTTGGGGTTTTAGGCTGGGTTTCTGTACAGCACTTTGAGATATCAGCTGATGTACGAAGGGCTATATAAATAAATTTGATTTGATTTGATTTGATTACTGCACCTGTACATAGCCCACCTATAATTTAGCCCAAACAACTACCTCTTTCCCAACTGTATTTAATTTATTTATTTATTTTTTTCTCCTTTGCACCCCATTATTTTTATTTCTACTTTGCACATTCTTCCATTGCAAAACTACCATTCCAGTGTTTTACTTGCTATATTGTATTTACTTTGCCACCATGGCCTTTTTTGCCTTTACCTCCCTTCTCACCTCATTTGCTCACATTGTATATAGACTTGTTTTTTTTTACTGTATTATTGACTGTATGTTTGTTTTACTCCATGTGTAACTCTGTGTCGTTGTATGTGTCGAACTGCTTTGCTTTATCTTGGCCAGGTCGCAATTGTAAATGAGAACTTGTTCTCAACTTGCTTACCTGGTTAAATAAAGGTGAAATAAATAAAAATAAAATAAAATAAAAAGGTAAGCAGTACAATTTGGCACTTCCGCAGCACACTAGGTGCTGAAAAGTAGCAGGTGCATTACACATTCCTAAGGGCATCATAGTCTATTGTACAAAGTTATCAGGCGTCACGAAAGCCGGGATGTCAGAAGCTCGAGACGTCAGAGGCACCTGCCAATAACCTTTTAGCATATCTAATTTACTAACGTAAGCAGCAGAGCCAATTCTATCAATGCAGTCATCTAAGCGAGGTAGAGGAAAAGAATCAGACTTTGTAACTGCATTTACGCGACGATAGTCCGTATGTCAGCGGGACGTACCGTCAGGCTTAGGAACAAGAATACACGGGGAACTCCAGGAGTGGTTAGTGGGTTTTTCCATGTCATTCTGTAATAAATAAGCTACCTCACATTTCATTACCTCCCTTTTCTTAGTGTTAACCTGGTACGGATGCTGACGTATAGGAGCAGCGTTCCCCAAATCCACGTCATGTTCCAAGATGGACGTGTGACTTGGAACGTCCTGAAACACATTGAGAAAACTATTTATCAATAGGATAAGATCATTAGTTTGATTGTTATCCAAATGTTCCATTTGAGAGGGTAACTTTTTCAGCATCTCCGAATTACATAAGCGTTGACGCTGCTGTAACGTATGGCGTAACTCCAACCCGTCCTCCTTATCCTCATCTAGGTCCCAGCCAGGCTTCAGAACCACCGCAGCCACACTGGAGAGAGCGGGCTGGACCGGCTTACCTGAGGAGCTGTCTGGAGAGTCACGCATATAATATGCTTTCAGCATGTTAACATGACACACTCGGGAAGAACGCCTACGATCTGGGGTCTTGATCACATAATTGGTGTCACTGAGTTTCTTTTCCACAAGATATGGCCCAGAAAAAAACGTGCCGACAGAGATGAGGGGATTGGCAACAAAACTAAAACTTGATCCCCTGGTGCAAAAGAACGGCCAACGGCCTCTTTGTCATAATGTAAATTCATGTGTTTTGAGATGAGGAGAGAGACTTTTGGGCTAAAGCACATGCGGCGTGCATCTCTCCCTCATCTTACTGACATAATCCAACACATTTTTAGGGGTGCTACTGGGTGTAGGAGATAGTATATGCTCCTTCAAAACTTTTAGCGGTCCCCGTGGGGTGTGTCCAAACACAAGGTCAGCAGGGCGGAACCCTAAGGACTCTTGTATTGTTTCCCTGATAGCAAATGGGACAACCCCTCATCCCAATCGGTACTGGTATCCATGCAATACGTGCGTAGCATCGCCTTTAGTGTCTGATGCCAGCGTTCGAGGGCTCCTTACTCTCTGGATGATACGGACTGGAGATCTGATGGGAAATACAAAGCGTCTTTAACACATTTGAGAATAGTTTTGACATAAAGTTGGTTCCCTGATCAGTTTGGATTACTTTAGGGAGTCCAAACGTAGAGAAAAAACTTCACTTGTGCCTTCACCACAGTCTTAGCCGTTATAGTATGGAGAGGGATAGCCTCTGGGTATCGAGTAGCACTGCACATTATTGTTAGTAAGAACTGGTTACCTGACCTGGTTTTTGGTAACAAACCTACACAATAGTTGATTATCACTCGTTCAAACGGTTTCCCCCACCACAGGAATCGGGCAAAGCAGCGCACAAGGAACTGTTTGATTCGTTTCCCAGTGAGCTGACATACATGAAATGTTTTACAAAATTGGACAATGTTAGACTTCAAACCTGTCGAGAAAAGATGTTGAAGGACTCGGTTATAAGTCTTCGTGATCCCCAAATGTCCAGACCACGCCTGTTCATGGGCGAGTGACAGCACATGCTGTTGGAATGATGTAGGAACAACCACTTGAAACACTTCACTCCAGTCACTAACTGTTATGAGCTGCAATGGAAATTACCAAAGCAAAACACTTGCGAAGACTGGTGTCTCCCTTTTGACATTGAATCACCTTCTCAGGGGTGACAGACAAAAGAAAGTCAGGTAATTAGAGCGCAATTTCGCTTTCCCCTGCCTTAGTTTTTACGGGGGTAAAAACCGTCGGCCTTGCAGAAGGAATACTCGGTGCATTGTCTTCTACCTCAACATTCTCAAAAATGGAACTAGACAAATCCACCACATCTCCCAGCTTGTGAGATTGTGCCCTCATTAACACACAAGCACGCAAAACATGGGGAAATGCTTGAACCAATTTATCATCTGCAGTTTTGATTTTTGGGTTGTCTATTACTTCTAACACACGAGTCACTTTACCAACAGCGATATCGTTCCCTAGTACCAATGTGACTCCTTTTACTGGCAGTGTAGACACCACACCAACACGGAAACGTCCTGATACCAAGTCTGACCCTAAGTGGACTTAGTGTAATGGTACAGATATGTTTTTATGTCTCTATACCCTGTAATATGACATGCGAGCCACAATATGTTTCAGGGGACGAGGGTAAAGCATCAGTAACAATTACTGACTGGCTTTTGATCCACTTGTTCTCCAGTTAAGGAAACACAACCGGCAGAGATAAACGGAGCATAGAAAGGATCCGGTTTCCCAAATGTTGAATCAATAAGTAGGTCCAACGGCCGAGGCAAAGACTGGACTAAACCCACGCGTTTTAATTTAGGGGATGGTGACAGGAACTGTTTCGGTTTATTTTTCAAAACCTGGCAGTCCGCAATCACTTGACCCTTTTGGTGACATTAAAAACATTCACGGATTTCGTGCAAAGGGTCGTCAGAGGAAAAGCGACCCGAACGTGGCACTGATGACGTAATCGTTAGGCCTTCAAAACAAGGCATACCAAAGACAGTTTTGTGCGTCAAAGCGTACTCATCTGCCAACACTGCTGCCTGGGCCAATGTCGCCACTTTCTGTTCATTTAAATGAACTACAATTCAATCAGGCAGGTTTCTTTTAAATCCTCCGACAGCATCAACTCCTGAATATCAGCAAAGGTGTTAGATTTGCTGGCTGAACACTAGCGATTAAACAGAGACTCTTTGTCCCTGGCAAACTCATCAAAAGTAAGGTGAGGGTTTTTTGTGGTTCCTGAAGCGCTGCCTATAAGCTTCAGGCACCAACTCATAAGCCCGCAACACGGTTGTTTTAACTATATCGTACTGTAAACTGTCTTCCAGGGAGAGAGCGGCTACTACTCCCTGGGCTTTCCCAGTCAATATACATTGCAACAGGAGATGCCAAACCTCGAGTGGCCAATGCAACGCAGCGGCCACATGTTCAAACGCAGAGAAATAGGAATCAACTTCCGACTCCCGAATTGGAGGGACTAAAGCATTTTTAAAAACGTACATCGAAGTGGGCTTGATGATGGGCAGGCTGTGGAGTCGCACTGGAGCCAGCGTCTAGCTCCAGTTGTCAGATCCTCACCTCCATGTCGGCTTCTATTTCCATTTTCCTAATTTCTAAATGTAACTCCACTCCACTCCATCCGCGTGTCTAACATGCTCTTTATCTTTTTGCTCCATTTCCAAGCGGCCAGCCTCACCTTTAGCCTAGCGGTCCCGTCTGAACGACCCAACGTGGAAAATAAAGGGTCGAATTGGGACAATGTAAAGGAGGTGCGATCAACCCCTTCCTCCTTGCCGTCCTCCGACTTGGCATTGGAAGGTCTACCCGTCTTCTCTCCTGAAGCCTCCCTCTCCTCATCTTTCAACAATAAAAAAAAATGTCTCACTAAACCCTCCCTGACTAGCACCAAAAGCTCAGCCTTTAGGGCTTTCTTGGGGACAAAGAGTCCATAATGGTCAGCTATGGTGCAAAGGTCTACTATATGCAACCCCACCAACCGATCAACAGAGGGCGGTTCAATAAACTTGGAGACGGCTGAGGCAGCCATTTTGTACACAGCAGCCTACTGAACACACGTAAACTAAACAAGTCACCCAAACTCACAACCTACCACCACACCTCAATCACAAAGAGCTCAGAGCAGCGGAGTCCTGTGGGTTTAATGATCCCGGATGAGCCCCAATTATGTTATGTACGCCTCTTGGTGGAGGGAACGCAACACCCTGCTCCAACTCAACTCCCCACAGAGAAAAAAAAGGCATGTGATTGTAGGTGCGAGTAAGGATGACAGAGGCAGAGAATATTACCGTTTACAGGGAGTGTATTCTTCCTTCGCACGGTAAGGTGGGGAATAGGGGTTGAACGGAACCAAAGGAAGATCAAGTTAAAAATCCCCTCTCCTACCTTACCCGCACCTACAATCACATACCTTTTTTTCACTCCACGGGGAGTTGAGTTGTAGCAGGGTGTTGCATTCCCTACTCCAAGAGGCGTATGTAACATTATTCTATGATATAATTTTGGTCTGCAAACAAACGTTGAAGGTGCATGCCGCCACCTACTGTGCTGGAGTGTGTGGTCAATCACGGTTTACAACATTAGCTCCACATTTCAAAATTATCCTATTTAAATCAGTGTTTCCGAGAAACTAAAAAGAGCTCTACTACCTGGCGGAGCGTCGTACATTATGCCATTAATTTTCATAATGGGATTCGTAACTACGCCTTTTATAATATCTCTGACTACATTTCCCAGAGACACGAATACGCATACCCTTTTCAAAAACGACGCTGAAAGTGACGTCTTTGTTATGCGACCTGTGGAGAAATGGCGAGCGGCAAAAAGAGTGCACTTCTCTCCTCTTTGGCGGATTATGGAGACGATTCAGAGGCAGATTCCGACCCAGAGGTAGAAGAAACAGGTAGATACTTTGCTTAACTACTGATACTGATGGCATAGAAATGAGAATTTCGGCCCCAAATCTGTTGTAACTGAGACGAAAGTGGGTAACCGGAAATCGCTTTGTGTAGTTCAACAATGTTGTTGGCTAGCTTGTAACAGTAACGTTAGCTAGCTAAAGATAAATACTATATTGAGGTGTTAACTTTAACGTTACTGTTCTAACTAACTTTGTCCCCAGCACGGTAAACAAACACGGAATTATTATCGTTATCTAGAAAATGGCGTTGTGTGAGCCTGTACAGAATATACTTTATAAAACGTAAGGTTAACGTTAGCTAGTTTTGTGTGGATGGAGGGGCATGTCAAGATGCCATCATCACCGGCTACGGTAGTATCTGAATCATATACATATAATTATGTTTCTATGATCTGAACTCTAACTGCACACTTGTTGCTAGATCACAAACTACGGAAACGTGCTGTACCCATAGAGAACCTATTTAATTACTAGAGGGCTATGTCGTACGTAGACGTTAATAGCTCAAGAATTGGGTAAAATTGCAGTCATATTGGTCAGGGAGAAATCCAAACCAGTCTAATTGGAATGAATGACAGTAGAGACATACTCCTGATTTTACTTATGCAGAAATATACAAGTAAGGCATGTGAACCTAAAATATTTTATATGGGTTTTATACACATTTTCTGAATTACGACTAATGTAAACAGACCATGAATGTCGAAATGTTAGTTTTCTTGAAGATCTGTGTTATTATGAGATACAATATCAGTACTTGTTGCATTTACAACTTGTCTAAGTCTTATCAACTGATTTCAGCAAGTATATGGCTGTGGATTGACTGCATTGTTTGAATGGAATGTTGGCATATTGGCAGTAACGTTTTAGCAATTTATGTAATCATTCCTGTAAAACAGTGTAAGCTAGCCAGACAATCGTATCACAGCACTGGCAAATCATGGTTGACCAACAGGGCTTTGAAACTAAGTTTTTGGTCCACCAGCCACTGTGGCAGATGGATTAAGAAATCTACCAGCCATTCAGATTTTTTACCAACCATGAAGGTCAGTCAATTTGGAAAATTTCAAGTACTTTGAAAGTTTCTTTAAGTGCAGTCGCAAAACAATCATCTCTATGATGAAACTGGCTCTCATGAGGACCGCTACAGGAAAGGAAGACCCAGAGTTAACTCTGCTGCAGAGGATAAATTCATTAGAGTTAACTGCACCTTTGTTTGTTGCCCAAATCTCAACATCAACTGTTCAGAGGATACTGTGTGAATCAGGCCTTCATGGTCAAATTGTTGCAAAGAAACCACTACTAAAAAGACACAAATAATAAGAAGAGACTTGCTTGGGCCAAGAAACATGAGCAATGGACATTAGACCAGTGGAAAAATGTCCTTTGGTCTGGTGAGTCCAAATTTGAGATTTGTTTCCAACTGCCATGTCTTTGTGAGACGCAGAGTAGGTGAACGGATAGTCTCTGCATGTGTGGTTCCCACCGTGAAGCATGGAGGAGGAGGGGGTGCTTTGCTGGTGACACTGTCTGTGATTTATTTAAAATTCAAGGCACACTTAACCAGCATGGCTACCACAGCATTCTGCAGCAATACACCATCCCATCTGGTTTGCGCTTTGTGGGACTATCATTTGTTTTTCAACAGGACAATGACCCAACACACTCCAGGCTGTGTAAGGGCTATTTGACCAAGAAGGACAGTGATGGAGTGCTGCATCAGATGACCTGGCTTCCACAATCACCTGTGGAGTGATCAACTCAATTGAGATAGTTTGGGATGAGTTGGACTGCAGAGTGAAGGAAAAGCAGCCAACAAGTGGTCAGCATTTGTGGGAACACCTTCAAGACTGTTGGAAAAGCATTCCAGGTGAAGCTTGTTGAGAGAATGCCAAGAGTGTGCAAGGCTGTCAAGGCAAAGGTTGGCTACTTTGAAGAGTCTCAAATATAAAATATATTTTTGATTCAACACTTTTGTGAATACTACATGATTCCATGTGTTATTTCAAAGTTTTAATGTCTTAACTATCATGGGGCGCCAGGGTAGCCTAGTGGTTAGAGTGTTGGACTAGTTACCGAAAGGTTGCAAGTTCAAATCCCCGAGCTGACTAGGTACAAATCTGTCGTTCTGCCCCTGAACAGGCAGTTAACCCACTGTTCCTAGGCCGTCATTGAAAATAATAATTAGTTCTTAACTGACTTGCCTAGTTAAATAAAGGTCAAATAAATTTTAAAAAATGTAGAAAATAGTAAAAATGAAGAAAAACCCTTGAATGAGTAGGTGTGTCAACTTTTGACTGGTACTCTATATATCTAGGTGTTTAGAGCCCTGAATGCTGATTGGCTGACAGCTGTGGTATATCAGACTGTATACCACGGGTATGACAAGTTATTTTTACTGCTCTAATTACATTGGTAACCAGTTTATAATAGCAATAAGTCACCTCTGGTAGAGGTCGACCGATTATGATTTTTCAACACCGATAATTGGAGGACCAACAAAAGCCGATACCGATTAATCGGACGGTTTTTGTGTGTTTTTTTTATATTTAATTTTTATTTAATTATTTTAATATTTGTAATAATGACAATTACATCAATACTGAATTAACCCTTTTATTTTAACTTAATATAATACATAAATCAAATCTATTTTGTCTCAAATAAATAATCAAACATGTTCAATTTGGTTTAAATAATGCAAAAACACAGTGTTGGAGAAGAAAGTAGAAGTGCAATATGTGCCATGTAAAAAAGCTAACGTTTAAGTTCCTTGCTCAGAACATGAGAATATATGAAAGCTGGTTCCTTTTAACATGAGTCTTCAATATTCCCAGGTAAGAAGTTTTAGGTTGTAGTTATTATAGGAATTATACTATTTCTCTCTATACCATTTGTATTTCATATACCTTTGACTATTGGATGTTCTTATATGCACTATGGTATTGCCAGCCTAATCTCGGGAGTTGATAGGCTTGAAGTCATAAACTTGCTTGAAGAGCTACTGGCAAATGCAGGAATGTGCTGTTTGAATGAATGCTTACGAGCCTGCTGCTCCCTACCACCACTCAGTCAGACTGCTATATCAAATCATAGACTTAATTATAATATAATAAACACACAGAAATACGAGCCTTAGTTTCCGGATTTGACCTATTAATGACCTATCATTTCGAAAACAAAATGTTTATTCTTTCAGTGAAATACGGAACCATTCCATATTTTATCGAACGGGTGGCATCCCTAAGTCTTAAATATTGCTGTTAAATTGCACAACATTCAATGTTCTGTCATAATTATGTAAAATTCTCGCAAATTAATTACAGTCTTTGTTAGGAAGAAATGGTCATCACACAGTTCACAATGAGCCAGGTGGCCCAAACTGCTGCATATACCCTGACTCTGCTTGCACAGAACGCTAGAGAAGTGACACAATTTCCCTAGTTAAAATAAATTAATGCTAGCAGGCAATATTAACTAAATATGCAGGTTTAATAAAATATACTTGTGTATAGATTTTAAGAAAGGCATTGATGTTTATGGTTAGCTACATTAATGCAACGACAGTGCTTTTTTTCGCGAATGCACTTGTCAAATCATCACCTGTTTGGCGAAGTAGTCTGTGATTCGATGACAAATTAACAGGCACTGCATTGATTAAATGCAACACAGGTCAAGCTAGATAACTACACATGGTTGATGATATTACTAGTTTAACTAGTGATTATGTTAAGATAAGATTTTAATGCTAGCTAGCAACTTACCTTGGCTCCTTGCTGCACTCGCATAACAGGTGGTCAGCCCGCCACGCAGTCTCCTCGTGGAGTGCAATGTAATCGGCCATAATCTGCGTCCAAAAATGCCGATTGACGATTGTTTTGAAAACTTGAAATCGGCCATGCCGATTTAATCGGTCAACCTCTAACCTCGGGGGTTTGTGATATATGGCCAATATACCAGGGCTAAGGGCCTTATTGCTTAAATATATCCCACCTCTCTCATCAACACTGCCTGGCTGGGGAGCTGTGCGCACTGTGATTGAAGTGAAGAAATTATTAGAAGTGCTGTGCATATAAAAGTCTAATTTACTCAAGTCTACTAAAGTGATCCTTTGTCCTCATGTTTCTTGGCTATTGACATTGTTTTGTTCGCAAGCTAGGTTGTTTTGCAATATCTGTGTATTCTTCTGCGAAGACACATGGTCTACTAGTCATATTCTCATATCTCACAGCCCGGCACACTGACTGACGACTCCAGTGGCTCGAGTGCCCTTTTAGATACGGTAACCTGTTGGCCTTAAAGGGGCAGCTGAACATTTTCTCATCTGTGATTTTTTTTTGGGGGGGTTTAAATACTCGGGTCACAAACATTTTTATAAAATTGAGCAATTTACCGCATCACTTCTTACTAGTAATACATCTACCTGGCCACCCTACATAGCCTGGTTCCTCTCTAGGTTTCTTCCTAGGTTTTGGCCTTTCTAGAGAGTTTTTCCTAGCCACCGTGTTTCTACACCTGCATTGCTTGCTGTTTGGGGTTTTAGGCTGGGTTTCTGTACAGCACTTTGAGATATCAGCTGATGTACGAATGTATAAATACATTTGATTTGATCTATTGTTTGAGAAACATTACAAAGCATGCTCATTTGTTTTTTGTATCTTCTATATACCACCCCTACCTTGTCACAACACAACTGATACGCTCAGACGCGTTAATAAGAAGGAAAGACATTCTAGAAATGAACTTTTAACAAGGCATTCCAGGTGGCCACCCCATGAAGAGAGAATGCCAAGCGTGTGCACAGCTGTCAAGGCAAAGGGTGGCTATTTTGAAGAATCTTATATAAAATATATTTTTTATTTGTTTAACACTTTTTTTTGGTTACTACATGATTCCATATGTGTTATTTCATAGTTTGGATGTCCTTACTATTATTCTACAATGTAGAAAATAGTACAACATTAAGAAAAATCCTTGAATGAGTAGGTTTCCAAACTTTTGACTGGTACTGTGTATGTTTGTGTATATATTAGGGTTGAAACGGTACGTGTATTCGTATTTGAACTGTTCGGTACAGGGTGCACGGTTCGGTATGCACTGCAAACCGAACAATATATTAATCATATTATAGCTACGAAAATATATAATTGTAAAAAAAAAATTGTTGCGTAAACCAATGGCGTATAAATTGACGTGGGAAAAATATCCACATAGTAATAAAGTTGTTATAGTTGTCTGTAGCTCATTGGTTATTTTACTCCAGCGAGAACAGAGCTGGGAGACCGTCATAGCAGTAATTAGCTTATGAAGGAATTAGCAGTTAGCAAAGGAGCAACATGGAATGCATTGGTGAGCCAGAACTAGAAGACGCCCCAGTATCATTCAGGTCTGGGAACATTTCTGTTTCCCTGTAAACTATAATGGGATTGCCAACGAGGGGTGGATTAAACAACTACAACGTGTTGGCTCTGTTCATTACCGATAGCCTGTTAGTGGTGGATATAACATCTACATGTAGGCTCTGTTCATTACCGATAGCCTGTTAGTGGTGGATATAACATCTACATGTCGGCTCTGTTCATTACCGATAGCCTGTTAGTGGTGGATATAACATCTACATGTAGGCTCTGTTCATTACCGATAGCCTGTTAGTGGTGGATATAACATCTACATAGAATAGAACTTTCGCATTCCGGTCGCATTCCGCGTCGCTCCACAGGTAGTATCACTTTTTCATTTCATTTCATTACAGTCCCAACGGTGTGATTTGTTTGATCGTAGCTAGCTACATAGCTAGCTACATAGCCGTCTTTGTTTCAAAGATAATTGTGTAGTCTAGAGCGATTTTCTAGGTTAGCTAGCCAGCTATTGTCGTTCTCCTAACGCAACGTAACGTAACCAACACTGCTAGCTAGCCAGCTAGCTCCCGATAAGCAGCACTGTAGAAACTTCACACTCAACGGTACGACTTGATTAGGGTAGTGTCAACAACGCAGCTAGCCTACCCCAGCAGTACTCTATCATTTTAATCATTTTAGTCAATTAGATTCTTGCTACGTAAGCTTAACTTTCTGAACATTCGAGACGTGTAGTCCACTTGTCATTCCAATCTCCTCTGCATTAGCGTAGCCTCTTCTCTAGCCTGTCAACTATGTGTCTGTCTATCCCTGTTCTCTCCTCTCTGCACAGACCATACAAACGCTCCACACCGCATGGCCGCAGCCACCCTAATCTGGTGGTCCCAGCGCGCACGACCCACGTGGAGTTCCAGGTCTCCGGTAGCCTCTGGAACTGCCGATCTGCGGCCAACAAGGCAGAGTTCATCTCAGCCTATGCCTCCCTCCAGTCCTCGACTTCTTGGCTCTGACGGAAACATGGATCACCACAGACAACACCGCTACTCCTACTGCTCTCTTCGTCCGCCCACGTGCTCTCGCACACCCCGAGAGCTTCTGGTCAGCGGGGTGGTGGCACCGGGATCCTCATCTCTCCCAAGTGGTCATTCTCTCTTTCTCCCCTTACCCATCTGTCTATCGCCTCCTTTGAATTCCATGCTGTCACAGTTACCAGCCCTTTCAAGCTTAACATCCTTATCATTTATCGCCCTCCAGGTTCCCTCGGAGAGTTCATCAATGAGCTTGATGCCTTGATAAGCTCCTTTCCTGAGGACGGCTCACCTCTCACAGTTCTGGGCGACTTTAACCTCCCCACGTCTACCTTTGACTCATTCCTCTCTGCCTCCTTCTTTCCACTCCTCTCCTCTTTTGACCTCACCCTCTCACCTTCCCCCCTACTCACAAGGCAGGCAATACGCCGACCTCATCTTTACTAGATGCTGTTCCTCCACTAACCTCATTGCAACTCCTCCAAGTCTCCGACCACTACCTTGTATCCTTTTCCCTCTCGCTCTCATCCAACACTTCCCACACTGCCCCTACTGGATGGTATCGCGCCGTCCCAACCTTCGCTCTCTCTCCCCGCTACTCTCTCCTCTTCCATCCTATCATCTCTTCCCTCTGCTCAAACCTTCTCCAACCTATCTCCTGATTCTGCCTCCTCAACCCTCCTCTCCTCCCTTTCTGCATCCTTTGACTCTCTATGTCCCCTATCCTCCAGGCCGGCTCGGTCCTCCCTCCCGCTCCGTGGCTCGACGACTCATTGCGAGCTCACAGAACAGGGGTCCGGGCAGCCGAGCGGAAATGGAGGAAAACTCGCCTCCCTGCGGACCTGGCATCCTTTCACTCCCTCCTCTCTACATTTTCCTCCTCTGTCTCTGCTGCTAAAGCCACTTTCTACCACTCTAAATTCCAAGCATCTGCCTCTAACCCTAGGAAGCTCTTTGCCACCTTCTCCTCCCTCTTGAATCCTCCTCCCCCTCCTCCCTCTCTGCAGATGACTTCGTCAACCATTTTGAAAAGAAGGTCGACGACATCCGATCCTCGTTTGCTAAGTCAAACGACACCGCTGGTTCTGCTCACACTGCCCTACCCTGTGCTCTGACCTCTTTCTCCCCTCTCTCTCCAGATGACATCTCGCGTCTTGTGACGGCCGGCCGCCCAACAACCTGCCCGCTTGACCCTATCCCCTCCTCTCTTCTCCAGACCATCTCCGGTGACCTTCTCCCTTACCTCACCTCGCTCATCAACTCATCCCTGACCGCTGGCTACGTCCCTCCCGTCTTCAAGAGAGCGAGAGTTGCACCCCTTCTGAAAAAACCTACACTCGATCCCAACAACTACAGACCAGTATCCCTTCTTTCTTTTCTCTCCAAAACTCTTGAACGTGCCGTCCTTGGCCAGCTCTCCCGCTATCTCTCTCAGAATGACCTTCTTGATCCAAATCAGTCAGGTTTCAAGACTAGTCATTCAACTGAGACTGCTCTTCTCTGTATCACGGAGGCGCTCCGCACTGCTAAAGCTAACTCTCTCTCCTCTGCTCTCATCCTTCTAGACCTATCGGCTGCCTTCGATACTGTGAACCATCAGATCCTCCTCTCCACCCTCTCCGAGTTGGGCATCTCCGGCGCGGCCCACGCTTGGATTGCGTCCTACCTGACAGGTCGCTCCTACCAGGTGGCGTGGCGAGAATCCGTCTCCTCACCACGTGCTCTCACCACTGGTGTCCCCCAGGGCTCTGTTCTAGGCCCTCTCCTATTCTCGCTATACACCAAGTCACTTGGCTCTGTCATAACCTCACATGGTCTCTCCTATCATTGCTATGCAGACGACACACAATTAATCTTCCTTTCCCCCTTCTGACGACCAGGTGGCGAATCGCATCTCTGCATGTCTGGCAGACATATCAGTGTGGATGACGGATCATCACCTCAAGCTGAACCTCGGCAAGACGGAGCTACTCTTCCTCCCGGGAAGGACTGCCCGTTCCATGATCTCGCCATCACGGTTGACAACTCCATTGTGTCCTCGTCCCAGAGCGCTAAGAACCTTGGCGTGATCCTGGACAACACCCTGTCGTTCTCAAATAACATCAAGGCGGTGGCCCGTTCCTGTAGGTTCATGCTCTACAACATCCGCAGAGTACGACCCTGCCTCACACAGGAAGCGGCGCAGGTCCTAATCCAGGCACTTGTCATCTCCCGTCTGGATTACTGCAACTCGCTGTTGGCTGGGCTCCTGCCTGTGCCATTAAACCCCTACAACTCATCCAGAACGCCGCAGCCCGTCTGGTGTTCAACCTTCCCAAGTTCTCTCACGTCACCCCGCTCCTCCGCTCTCTCCACTGGCTTCCAGTTGAAGCTCGCATCCGCTACAAGACCATGGTGCTTGCCTACGGAGCTGTGAGGGGAACGGCACCTCACTACCTCCAGGCTCTGATCAGGCCCTACACCCAAACAAGGGCACTGCGTTCATCCACCTCTGGCCTGCTCGCCTCCCTACCACTGAGGAAGTACAGTTCCCGCTCAGCCCAGTCAAAACTGTTCGCTGCTCTGGCCCCCCAATGGTGGAACAAACTCCCTCACGACGCCAGGACAGCGGAGTCAATCACCACCTTCCGGAGACACCTGAAACCCCACCTCTTTAAGGAATACCTAGGATAGGATAAAGTAATCCTTCTCCCCTCCCCCCTTAAAAGACCTAGATGCACTATTGTAAAGTGGCTGTTCCACTGGATGTCATAAGGTGAAAGCACCAATTTGTAAGTCGCTCTGGATAAGAGCGTCTGCTAAATGACTTAAATGTAAATGTAAATGTAAATGTAGGCTCTGTTCATTACCGATAGCCTGTTAGTGGTGGATATAACATTTACATGTAGGCTCTGTTCATTACCGATAGCCTGTTAGTGGTGGATATAACATCTACATGTAGGCTCTGTTCATTACCGATAGCCTGTTAGTGGTGGATATAACATCTACATGTCGGCTCTGTTCATTACCGATAGCCTGTTAGTGGTGGATATAACATCTACATGTAGGCTCTGTTCATTACCGATAACCTGTTAGTGGTGGATATAACATCTACATGTAGGCTCTGTTCATTACCGATAGCCTGTTAGTGGTGGATATAACATCTACATGTAGGCTCTGTTCATTACCGATAGCCTGTTAGTGGTGGATATAACATCTACATGTAGGCTCTGTTCATTACCGATAGCCTGTTAGTGGTGGATATAACATCTACATGTAGGCTCTGTTCATTACCGATAACCTTGTTAGTGGTGGATATAACATCTACATGTAGGCTCTGTTCATTGCTGTTAGCCTATTAGAGTGGTGGATATAACATCTACATGTAGGCTCTGTTCATTGCTGTTAGCCTATTCGAGTGGTAATACGAGTAACATGACTACTGATTTGCGCCAACATCACCCCAAAGTGCCAATCGGTGGGACTAGGCGAAAAAATGAAACGGCAACCACTTCTCCCCACAGCCTTCAAGCAACAGTATGCGTCTGACTCCGGTAGGGCTAAAGATATCAATGCAGCGATAGCCAAATTCATAGCGACAGATATGAGACCCTTCTCGGTGGTAGAGAATGCAGGATTCAGAAACATGTTTAAAGTGGTCGAGCCGCACTTCACTATTCCTTCCTGTACACATTTTGCCCAGACATTAATACCTACTTTACACAAAATAACTTGAGAGTGAGTTGTCAGAAATGCGGTCTGTTGCTCTAACAGACCGCTGGACGTCTAGAGCTTCAGAGAGCTACCTTACTGTAACGACTAATTTCATTACGGCATAATGGGAGATAAAAAGCCATGTCCTTCAAACACGTCCCCTTGAGAGTAGTCACACCAGTGTAAACCTGGGGGAAGAGCTAAGGGAAGTTGTTGCAATGTGGAAGTTGGAGAGGGACACAAACATGCAACGATTACTGTGACCACTGACAAAGCTAGATATATTGTAAATGCAGTTGCACTAGCTGGACTGGGGCCACAGATAGGATGCTATGCTCACGTTATTAATCTAGCATCTCAAAAAGCACAGTCCGTGAATCCAATCTCTCGCCTCCTAGCAAAGATCAGGAAGGTGGTATCCTTCTGTCATAAAAGCACAACTGCTGCACATGTTTTCAAAACAGGAGATGCTGGAGCTGCCAAACCGTAAACTAATCCAAGATGTCCCTACTAGATGGAATTCAAGCCATGACATGGTTGAGTAGAAACCTTGAGCAGAAAGTTGCGGTGTATTCTACACTGACTGATCAGGCTGTGAGGAAGAATGTCAAAGATATTGTGACTTTGTCTGAAAATGATGTAGAGGAAGTTATCAAAGTGTGCTAACCTCTCAAAACAGTCAACACTGAACTGCACTGAAAACAATGATGCTGAAATCAATGGTGGCATCTGATGAATATGAACCGGCAGTAAGGGAAGTCAAGACTGCTGTCAGAGTTAACCTGGAGCCTAGATATGCTGACCCTGGTGTCCAAGACTTCTTACACAAGAGCACCGCTTTGGAGCCCCGGTTCAATCCCTGCTGCACCTGGATGCTACTGCTATTCTCCACAGCGGCTGACATTGTCACATTATGCCGATCTGTGCTCACTGTAGATAATGTGGATAGACTAATCTTCTTAAAGAAACACTTGAGAATCTGATGTTTTTTTTTTAATCAAGTAACCAGTCTCAAGTCGTCCTATTTTGTTCAAGGTACTGCCGTGTGACTTAATTTTAATATGCTGCTGGACTACAGTATGCACTCTTGTTGAAGTTCTGTTTTAAATTACTATTTTATTTCAAGGCAGGCACTGCTGTTTTTTTGTTGTCCCTTTGTTTCCATCTGCTCCTGGGAATTCAAGCTACCCCTGTTTACTATTTATAATAAAGGGAAAATCTAAAAACAAATTACGTATTTCTCAGGCATTTATTTTGTCGATGTATTGAAACCGAACCGTGACACCACTGTACCGTACCGTTTTGTGAACCGTTTCACCCCTAGTGTGTGTGTGTGTGTGTGTGTGTGTATATATACAGTTGAAGTCGGAAGTTTACATACACTTAGGTTGGAGTCATTGAAACTCATTTTTCAACCACTCCACAAATTTCTTGTTACCTACCTATAGTTTTGGCAAGTCGGTTAGGACATCTACTTTGAGCATGACACAAGTAATTATTCCAACAATTGTTTACAGACAGATTATTTCACTTATTCACTGTATCACAATTCCAGTGGGTCAGAAGTTTACATACACTAAGTTGACTGCCGTTCAACAGCTTGGAAAATTCCAGAAAACATGCTATGGCTTTAGAAGCTTCTGATAGGCTAATTGACATCATTTGAGTCAATAGGAGGTGTACCTGTGGTTGTATTTCAAGGCCTACCTTCAAACTCAGTGCCTCTTTGCTTGACATCATGGGAAAATCAAAAGAAATCAGCCAAGACTCCAGAAAAACAATTGTAGACCTATAAGTCTGGTTCATCCTTGGGAGCAATTTCCAAACGCCTGAAGGGACCATGTTCATCTGTACAAACGATAGTACGCACGTATAAACACCATGGGACCACTCGGGCGTCATACCGCTCAGGAAGGAGACGACTTCTGTCTCCTAGAGATGAACGTACATTGGTGGGAAAAGTGCAAATCAATCCCAGAACAACAGCAAAGGACCATGTGAAGATTCTGGAGGAAACGGGTACAAAGTATCTATATCCACAGTAAAAATGAGTCCTCTCGACATAACCTGAAAGGCTGCTCAGCAAGGAAGAAGGCACTGCTCCAAAACCACCATAAAAAAGCCAGACTACGGATTGCAACTGCACATGGGGACAAAGATTGTACATTTTGGAATAATGTCCTCTGGTCTGATGAAACAAAAATAGAACTGTTTGTCCATAATGACCATCATTATGTTTGGAGGAAAAATGGGGAGGCTTGCAAGCTGAAGAACACCATCCCAACCATGAAGCACGGGGGTGGCAGCATCATGTTGTCGGGTGCTTTGCTGCAGGAGGGACTGATGCACTTCACAAAATAGATGGCATCATGAGGGAGTCAAATTGTGGATATATTGAGGCAACATCTCAAGACATCAGTCAGGTGTCCAAATGGACAATGACCCCAAGCATACTTCCAAAGTTGTAGAAAAATGGCATTAGGACAACAAAGTCAAGGTATTGGAGTGGCCATCACAAAGCCCTGACCTCAATCCCATAGAAAATTTGTGGGCAGAACTGAAAAGGTGTGTGCGGGCAAGGAGTCCTACAAACCTGACTCAGTTTCACCAGTTCTGTCAGGAGGAATGGGCCAGAATTCACCCAACTTATTGTGGGAAGCTTGTGGAAGGCTACCTGAAACGTTTAACCCAAGTTAAAACCTGTTTGGGATAGGGGGAAGCATTTTCACTTTTGGATGAAATGCTTGCCCAGAGTAAACTGCCTCCTACTCAGTCCCAGATGCTAATATATGCATATTATTATTAGTATTGGATAGAAAACACTCTGAAGTTTCTAAAACTGTTTGAATGATCTCTGTGAGTATAACAGAACTCATATGGCAGGTGAAAACCTGAGAACAATCCAACCAGGAAGTGGGAAATCTGAGGTTTGTAGTTTTTCAAAGCTTGGCCTACCAAATACAAAGTGTCTATGGGGTCAAGTTCCACTTCCTAAGTCTTCCCCTAGATGTCAACAGTCTTTAGAAACTGTTTCAGGCTTCTGCTATAAAGGAGGGGGAATGGGAGCTGAATGAGTTAGTGGTCTGGCAGAGTGTCTCAGGCTCGTGATGCTCGGGCCCGACAGAGTTCGCTCTCGTTTCAGTGCTTTTCAGACAATGGACAAACATTATCGAATTTCTATGTTAAAACAGCCTAAACATTGATTCCATACATCGTTTGACATGTTTCTACGACCTGTAACGGAACTTTTTGAGTTTTTGTCTGGACATAGTGCTCGCGCCTCATGAAGATTGATTACTGGGCTGAACACGCTAACAACAAGAGGCTGTTTGGATATAAATGATGGACTTTCTGGAACAAATCAGTCATTTATTGTCGAACTGGGATTCCTGGGAGTGCATTCTGATGAAGATCATCAAAGGTAAGTGAATATTTATAATGTTATTTCTAACTTCTGTTGACTCCAACATGGTGGATATTTCTTTGACTGGATTGGGCTCTGAGTGCCGTACTCAGATTATGCTTTTTCCGTAAAGTTTTTTTTGACATCTGACACAGCGGTTGCATTAACCTCTTGCTTCTACTTGGGACGCTTGCGTCCCAACTAGAGCTCTGGAAATGCAAATGCGCTACGCTAAATGCTAATAGTATTAGTTAAAACTCAAAAGTTCATTAAAATACACATGCAGGGTATCAAATTAAAGCTACACTCGTTGTGAATCCAGGCAACAAGTCAGATTTTTAAAATGCTTTTCGGCGACAGCATGAGAAGCTATTATCTGATAGCATGCACCAATACACTACAACACAAAAGCACAGCAGGGGACGTAAACAAAATAATTAGCATTTCGGCGTTACACAAACCGCACAATAAAATAGAAAACAGTCATTACCTTTCACCATCTTCTTTGTTGGCACTCCTAGATGTCCCATAAACACTATTGGGTCTTTATTTCGATTAAATCGGGCCATATAAAGCCAAGATATCGTTATATGTAGACTGTGTGATAAACGAAAAAAACAGCGATTTCACAACGTAACGTCATTTTTAAAAATTCAAAAAGTAGACGATAAACTTTCACAAAACACTTCGAAATACGTTTGTAATGCTACTTTAGGTATTAGTAAACGTTAATAAGCGATAAAAATCATCCGTAGGCGATGTAAAAATCATTAGCTGTCGTCTTGGAAAAAAATTCACGAGAGAGCTCTTCCGGAATGATCTGGGCGGAGACTGGAGGTAAGTGGTGCCCCTGTTTCGGTTCAACCAAGAATCAAAGATGATTCAATTCACAAGACTCTAGACAACATGGGGATGCTGTGGGAGTTGAATGCTCGGTCTTATCTAATTCGGCTCACTGTTAACAATTGCTGGAAGTGGCGCAAGGATATTTATTTCCATTTTCTGTGATCAGGTTTTCCTGCGCTTTCCGATGTAACGCACGTTATGTTATAGCCACAGTCGTGATTTAACCAGTTTTAAAAACGTCCGAGGGTTTCCTATCCACACATTCTAACCATATGAACGTACTATATTCCTGGCATGAGTAGCAGGGCGCTGAAATGTTGCGCGATTTTTAACAAAATGTTCAAAAAAGTAGAGGGTAGGAGCAACTAGTTAAGGAGAAGTCTATGTTTAATTCTGTGAATAACACTTGTATCTTTTATCAATGTTTATTATGAGTATTTCTGGGATTTGATGTGGCTATCTGCAAAATCACCGGATGTTTTGGAATCAAAACATTACTGCATGTAACGCGCCAATGTAAACTAGCGTCCCATCTGGCCAACATCCAGTGAGGTTGCAGAGCGCCAAATTCAATTACAGAAATGCTCATTATAAAAATTCAGAAAACAAAACATATTTGACATGGGTTTAAAGATTAACTTCTTGTTAAACCAACCACAGTGTCATATTTATAAAATGCTCAGGTTTTCGCCTGCTAAATTAGTTCTGTTATACTCAGACACTATTTTAACAGTTTTGGAAACTTTAGAGTGTTTTCTATCCAAATCTACCAGTTATATGCATATCATATCTTCTGGGCCCGAGTAACAGGCCGTTTAATTTGGGCATGCTTTTCATCCAAAATTCCGAATGCTGCCTCCTACCCTAGAGAGGTTAAACAATCTAAAGGCAATGCTACCAAATACTAATGGAGTGTACGTAAACGTCTGACCCACTGGGAATGTGATGAAGGAAATTAAAGCTGAAATAAATCATTCTTTCTACTATTTTTCTGACATTTTATATTCTTAAAATAAAATAACTGACCTAAAACTGGGAATTTTTACTAGGATTAAATGTCAGGAATTGTGAAAAACTGAGTTTAAATGTATTTGGCTAAGGTGTATGTCATATATGTATATGTGTGTATGTATATATTTAAAAAATGTTTTTTGTTTTATAAGCTATGAAACAAAAATACAGTAACACAAACTAGTGCAGAATTTATTTTGCCATAAATGTGTACATGACTTCTAAATATTGTTATTCGCAAATGCAAGTGAAATGCTTGCACTGTGGAACCCTGACCACCCACCAACATGGCATCTTACACGGCAATTCCAAAATCTATGCTCATTTGGCGGGTGTTGATTTTTAGACATTGTTGAAAAACTCCCTGACCAACATGGCTGACCATTATTGGGTTAATGTCCATTCTAGTATTCAAATTCCTAATTCTATGGCGGCAGCTTTACAAGTCAGAATGTTCAATAAATGCTCATTTGAAGGTATACTTATCTATACAACCAAATTGACTGTACCGGTTGTCCGCTATGTTTGTTCTTATGCCGTTTGGAAATTTTTGGCAAAATATTGACAGGTTTTCAAAGCGTTTGTTTTTGTGCATGGCTCTCACTGTTAATTTGTCCACCTGGCGCATGCAATATTGAAACTTGCTGACAAGACTACGTCGACGAGTGGATAAAACGCCTCTACCCTCTGTTCTCTTGACATGTGCAATAACTGGAGAATAAACTGGACGAGCTAGCTACGTGATCTGAAGAACTGAGAGGCTGAACAAGGACGAGGGAATCTCTGTTAACAGGTGGTGTGCGATCTCTAATATTAAGGTGGTCTCGAGGTTCTGCTCACCTGAGTTAGAATACCTTATGATACGCTGTAGACCATACTACACTGAACAAAAATATAAATGCAACATGCAACAATTTCAAAGATTTTACTGAGTTCATAAGGAAATCGGTCAATTTAAATAAATGTATTAGTCCCTAATCGATTGATTTCACATGACTGAGAATAGTGATATGTATCTGTTGGTCACATAAAAAAAAAAAACAGTAGTAGGGGTGTGGATCAGAATCAGTATCTGGTGTGACAAATATTTGCCTCATGCAGCATGACACATTTCCTTCACTTAGAGTTGATCAGGCTGTTGATTGTGGCCTGGGGAATGTTGTCCCACTACTCTTCAATGGCTGTGCAAAGTTGTTGGATATTGGCGGGAACTGGACCACTCTGTCAATCCAGAGCATCCCAAACATGCTCAATGTTTATATGTCTGAGTATGCAGGCTATGGAAGAACTGGGATATTTTCAGCTTCCAGGAATGGTGTACTTAACCATTAAGGCCCAGGGGGGTGTGGTATATGGCCAAAATAGGGTTGTTCTTATGCACAACGCGGAGTGCCTGGATACTGCCCTTAGCCGTGGTATAGGCCTTATGCCACAAACCCCCGAGGTGCCTTATTGCTTTTATAAACCGGTTGCCAACAGTAAGGCAATTAAGGACATTTTAAATTAAATGTTTTTATGAATAACTTATGACAATACATTGCAGTTGGTCCAGAACAAAGCAGCACGTATCACACTTAAATGTAGACGGAGGAAAAGTGTCAGTCAGTCTCCTGGGTCAAAGTTGGGAAGAGATTGACTGCATCACGATTGGTCTTTGTGTGAAGTATTGATGTGTTGAAGGTACCAAACTGTAAGCCAAGGCAACAGCTACTCTTCCTGGCGTCCAGCAACATTCTGGCAGTTAGATACAATAAAAAATATTACATTTCATAACACTTTTCACAACACATTGTGTGCCCTCAGGCCACTACTCTACTACCACGTACAATGCATTTGGAAAGTATTCAGACCCTTTCCCTTTTGTCCCACATTTAGGTACATTACAGCATTATTCTATAATGTATACAATTATTTCCCCCCTCTAAATCTACACACAATACCACATAATGACAAAGTGAAAACAGATTTTTAGAAATGTTTGCAAATGTATATAAAAAAAATGCCTTATTTACATAAGTATTCACCCCCTTTGCTATGAGACTCGAACTTGAGCTCAGGATTTTGTCAAGTCACATATTTGGTTGTGGCACAGATATGGGGGGAAAGTACCAAAACATTTCTGCAGCATTGAAGATCCCCAAGAACACAGTGGCCACCATCATCCGTAAATGGAAGAAGTTTGGAACGACCAAGACTCTTCCTAGAGCTGGCCGCCTGTCCAAACTGAGCAATCGAGGGGGAAGTACTTGGTCAGGGAGGTCACTCTGACAGAGCTCCGGAGTTCCACTGTGGAGATGGGAGAACCTTCCAGAAGGACAACCATCTCTGCAGCACTCCACCAATTAGGCCTTTGTGGTAGAGTGGCCAGAAAGAAGCCACTCCTCATTAAAAGGCACATGACAGCCCACTTGGAGTTTGGCAAAACACACCCAAAGACTCTCAGACCATGAGAAACAAGATTCTCTGGTCTGATGAAACCAAGATTGAACTCTTTGTCCTGAATGCCAAGCGTCACATCTGGAGGAAACCTGGAACCATCCCTACGGTGAAGCTTTGTGGTGGCAGCATCATGCTGTGGGGATGTTTTCAGCTGCAGGGACTGGGAGACTAGTCAGGATTAAGAGAAAGATGAACTAAGCAAAGTACAAAGAGATACTTGATGAAAATCTGCTCCGGCGTGCTCATGACCTCAGACTGAGGAGAAGGTTCACCTCCCAACAGGACAACAACCCTAAGCACACAGCTGAGACAATGCAGTCGTGGCTTCGGGACAAGTCTCTGAATATCTTTGAGTGGCCCAGCCAGAGCCTGGACTTAAACCCGATCGAATATCTCTGGAGAGACCTGAAAATAGCTGTGCAGCTACTCTCCCCATCCAACCTGACCGAGCTCGAAAGGATCTGCTGAGAAGAATGGGAGAAACTCCCCAAATACAGTTGTGCTAAGCTTGTAGCATCATATCCAAGAAGACTCGGTGCTTCAACAAAGTACTGAGGAAAAGATCTGAATACTTATGTAAATGTGATATTTCAGTTTATTTATAATAAATTTAGGAAAAAATTAACAGTTATGGAACTATTTAATCAATTTTAGAATACGGCTGTAATGTAACAATGTGGAAAAAGTGGGGTCTGAATACTTTGAATGTATCTGCAATACAAAATCCATGTGTGTATGTGTCCCATCACAGTCCCTGCTGTTCCCTAAGGTGTATTTTTGTTTTTAAAAATCTGATTCTACTGCTTGCATCAGTTACTTGATATGGAATAGTTTCATGTAGCCATAGCATGTCTTGTGGGGTATGCATGGGTGTCCGAACTGTGTGCTGCTAGTTTAAACGGTGCATTCAGCATGTCAATACTTCTTACAAAACCAAGTAGTGATGATGTCGATCTCTCCTCTACTTTGAGTCATGAGAGATTGACATGCATATTATTAATGTAAGCGCTCTGTACTTTTAAGGGCCAATCTTGCTGCCCTGTTTTAGAAAAAATACAATTTTCCCAAAGTCCCTCTTTGTGGCACCTGACCACATGACTTGACAGTAGTCCAGGTGTGACACAACTAGGGCCTGTAGGTTATGCCTTGTTGATGTTGGTAAGTAGACTGAGCAGCTCTTTATTATGGACAGATTTCTTCCCGTTGTATCTACTGTTGCATCAAAATATTTTGACCATGACAGTTTACAACCCAGGGTTACTCCAAACTGTTTAGTCACCTCAACGTGCTCCATTTCCACATTACTCCTAACATGATTTAGTTGAGAACTAGGGTTTAGCCAATGAATTGTCCCAAATACTTTTTCGTTTTTGAAATGTTTAGGACCAATTTGTCTTGCCACCCATTCTGAAACTGACTAGCTCTTTAAGTGAAGTAATTTCACTCGCTGTAGTAGCTGACATGTACAGGGTTGTCATTTGCATACATTTGCTTTATTTGCATACATTTGCTTTACTCAAAGCCAGTGGCATGTCATTAATAAAGATTTTTAAAAGTCGCCTAGATGGCTGCCCTGGGGAATTCCTGATTCTATCTGGATTATGTTAGACATGATTCTATTAAAGAACACCCTCTGTTCGACAGGTAACTCTTTATCCACAACACATACGTTTCTCCAGCAACAGACTATGATCGATAATGTCAAAAGCTGCACTGAAGTCTAACAAAACAGCTCCCACAATCTTTTTTATTATCAATTTCTCTCAACCAATCATCAGTTATTTGTGTAAGTGCCTTCATGTTGAATGTCCTTCCCTATCTGCGTGCTGAAAGTCTCAATTTGTTTACTGTAATATAGCATTGTATCTGGTCAAACACAATTTTCCCAAAAGTTTACTACGGGTTGGTAACAGGTTGATTTGGTCGGCTATTTGAACCAGTAAGGGTGGCTTTACTATTCTTGGATAGCGGAATGACTTCTCTCCAGGCCTTAGGGCACATAGTTCATTGTAGGCTTAGAAGATATGGGAAATAGGAGTGGCAATATCGTCCATTATTATCCTCAGTAATTTTCCATCCAAGTTGTCAGACCCCGGTGGCTTGTCATTGTTGATATACAACCATTTTTACACCTTTTCCGCGCTCCACTTTTCAGAATTTCAAAATTCTAATGCTTGTCTTTCATAATTTGTTCAGTTATACTTGGTAGTGTCAGTATTTGTTGTTGGCATGTTACAAAGGGAAAGCCAGCTGCAAAGCCTACCAGATGAGCTAAATGCCTTCCAAGCTCGCTTCGATGCTAGCAACACTGAACCATGCATGTGTGCACCAGCTGTTCCAGACTACGGTGTTATCACACTCTGTAGCCGATGTGAGTATGACCTTTTAAACAGGTTAACATTCTCAAGGCTGCAGGGCCAGACGGATTACTAGGATGTGTACTCGTAGCATGCGCAGACCAGCTGGCAAGTGTCTTTACTGATATTGTAGATCTCTCCCTGACCAGGGCTGGGCGGTATACCACATTTGACTATATAACGGTATTGATGCAAGGACCGATTTGAGTTTTTACTTGACCTTCTATAATGGTGTTTCAATGTTTGATTTGTTAAATGTGATGCGCATCTCCAGTGCATATGTCATTTTTGATAGTTTAAGCCCTTTGCTTCTTGAGTCATCTCACTCTTGCTGCTGCATGCTGCTAAACACAATAAGCCCTGTCACTCAAGGAGAGAGCACTTCCTTGCCGTCCACTCCAAATGGTCAGATGGATGCAAGAATGTTGTTGACATGCTGCTTTCCACAAGAGTTCTATAATTACACTTTATTTCTGTATCTTACGGTCTGCAAACTACTGGTTGCTAGTTTGTCTTTTCTTAGCAAGGTGTTGCTAAAATGTGTTCGCCTGCTAATGCTAATCGCAAGTTAGCAGGCTAGCTAGCTTGCTAAATGTACTAAGAGTCAGAGAAAATGTATATAGTTATCTAATACTGCCTGGTACCAGTGCTGGTGTAGGCCTAGGTATGCATGTTTGTGCAACATCTTATCAGAGAGGAATAGGCAAAGCATGAATATGTTGGCTGGCTAGCTAGCTACATGAAGTATGAACATATGTAATGCAACATCTAATTAGGGTCACCTGGAAACACTGACAGACTTTGGTTCCTACCCTGTCAATCATTTCTTATTAATTTGTTGTCATGTCAAACAACAATGTATTCAACTTGCTGCCCACTATGTTCCAACTATAAGATTAGAAAAAGTATCATATTTCCATCATTCCAACAGTTCAATTAACGAGGCCTAGATTTCTTTAGCCCATATCACGCTGCATGGCAGTGTTGAAATGGACAAATGCTGAAAGTGTGTACCGGCAAAAATAAATTCAGCATCTCAACTTAGGCAATATAATGAAGAACAGTGTTTTGCTGGATTCAATAGTTGGAATTGTAAGAGTTGTTGCCTTGTCCCATTCTATGCGATTGTCATTTTAATGGAATACAGAAAGAACGAACAAAAAACCCGTCCTCAAACATTTACATCAAAAGGTGCAAAGTTATGGGCAAAGACACAACATCCACATCAAATGTAATATTTTTCTTGATTAAATAACATGGAAAACTACTTTTTGTTCAGTATATATTTACCATCCTAACAAACCATTTAATGTACAGTGCATTTGGAAAGTATTTAGACCCCATAACTGTTTCCATATTTTTGTTACATTACAGCCTTACTCTAAAATGTATGACTTTTTTTCCCCCCTCATCAATCTACACACACTAACCCATAATGAAAAACAGAAATTAATTATTTACATCAGTAAATTCAGTACTTTGTTGAAGCACCGTTGGCAGTGATTACAGCCTCGATTCTGCTTGGGTATGACGCTACAAGCTTGTCATGCCTGTATTTGGTCGTTTCTCCCATTTCTTCTCTACATATCCTCAAGCTCTGTCAGGTTGGAGGAGGAGCGTTGCTGCACAGCTACTTCAGAGATGGTTTCATCAGACCAGCGACTCTTGTTTCTCATGGTCTGAGAGTCCTTTAGGTGTCTTTTGGCAAACTCCAAGCGGGCTGTCGCACCTTTTACTAAGTACTGTCTTCTGTCTGGCCACTCTACCATAAATGCCTAATGGGTGGAGTGCTGCAGAGATGGTTGTCCTTCTGGTAGGTTCTTCCATCTCCTCAGAGGAGCTCTGTCAGTGTGACCATCTGGTTCTTGGTCACCTCCCTGACCAAGGCCCTTCTCCCCAGATTGCTCAGTCTTGGTGGTTCCAAATGTCCAATCAATTGAATTTACCACAGGTGTACTGTAATAATGTTGTGCAAACATCGATGGTGTTGCGCAGCTAAGCAGTCGTGGGTAAACATGAAGTACAGGAGGGGATTAAGCACGTACACCTGAGGGCACCGTGTTGTGTCAGCTAAGGACCCTGGGATTGAACACCTCCCTCTGCAACTGGATCCTGGGCTTCCTGACGGGCCGACCCCAGGTGGTGAGGGTAGGCAACACATCCGCCACGCTGACACAACACGGTGCCCTCAGGTGTACTTAATCCCCTCCTGTACTTCATGTTTACCCACGACTGTTTAGCTGCGCAACACCATCATTAAGTTTGGCGACAACACAGCGGAAGTAGACCTGATTACAGGCGACGATGAGACCGCCTATTGGGAGGGGCTGTAGGGATCGGGTTGAGAGCTTCAAGTTCCTGTGTCCACATCACTAAGGACCTAACATGGTCCAAACACACCAACACAGTTGTGAAGAGGGTATGACAATGCCTCTCCCCCCTCAGGAGGCTAAAAAGATTTGGCATGGGCACTCAGATCCTCAAAGTTCTACAGCTGCAGTATCGAGAGCATCTTGACTGGCTGCATCACTGCTTGGCATCTGACCGACAGGGTAGTGCATATGGCCCAGTACATCACTCCTTGTATTATATAGTCTCGTTATTTTGTTATTAGTTGCTTTTTTTTTTCAGCAAATGTTTCCTACTTTTTAACTGCATTGTTGGGAAGTAAAGTAAGTTGGGCTCGTAAGTAAACATTTCACAGTAAAGTCTACATTTGTTGTATTCGGCATATGTGACAAGTAAAATTGCTATCCGGGGGTCCTTGGGACATCCCTAACCCACTTTGAAGTTCACATTTTAAAATAGTTAGGGTTAGGTAAGGGTTATGGTTAGGGTAGGGTAGGGATGTCACAAGGATACCGGATTAACCTTTGCTGAGCTCGTTCAGCTGTTAACATGGCTTTGCCCATGCGTCAGGTGATATAAATCAGACAGGCATTGCCAGGGGAGGAAACAGATCAATAGTACTTTCATGTAGATATGTTTGTCTAAAATATCTATTGGCATAATGACCAACCAGTAGAGTAAGTTGAAAAAACTGTTTTTATTATAGGTACTTGTTATACAAGGCACCAGCATTACAAAAATGTCAAAGAATAGAGGCTAACCAATCTCCGCTTGATATTAGGTCAGGAAGCCGGGCAAACTGAATGCTGCTGTGTTTCCAACCTGATAACCAAGCTCTGTCATTCTGCAGAGGGCCATGGAGTAGGTCTGGTGTCTGCTGCCTATGGAGAGGACGACATTAGCCGGATTGAGGATGGCGACGACAAGGCATCTGGAGACGAGGACAGTGGGGAGAGCTCGCGTAACTCAGTCAGTTCTTTCTCTTTCTAATTTAGTCGGTCTCTTTCCCACAGCACCCTGCTAGAGTTATTTGTCAGCGGTGCATGTATGAGTGTGTGTGGTCACACTGTTAACCATTTGCATTCTTGTCTCCATTAGGACATGGAAGAGTCTGATGAGGGCGGAGACACAGATGATTATAAGGTATTTAACCCCCCCCCCCCCCCCGATTTTGGTATGGGTTGTACTTGTGAAATGTTTGTTAGGGGTTCATGGGGCTAACCAACATTGTCTCTGGGGGTGCAAAGAAAAGCAAGGATTTTGTTCAAATGATGGTAGTGCCACTAGGTGGTAGTGTTGAGCTATAATGTTTTGTCTCTATTCACCGATACCAGTATAGAGCAGAATAAACAACATCCATTATTTCAAGTTAAGTATAGCTTGTTTGTGCACACTGGATGAAAATCCTTTGCATATAAATTTTGAATTATAGTCATGTTAAATCCGCACCAATAAGACCAAGCTTGATCAAGATGTGGCATTTAAAGGTGCATACCGTTTTCAATAGTGAAGTGAGCAGGGTTGGACCCTTAGCCAGCCCCACCCTGATAGTGCAGCAGTCAGTGTATGAGTTGGAACAGTGTGTTCGATGGACTATATTCCAGTTCCTGCCACAGTGATTGATGCAGATCAGGAGGGCTTGATGCTGCTCAAACAATCAATCATTACAGGGCTTGGGCCACATAATGCTATAGTATCCTGTGTGGGTCTGACAATTAGCAACTCTATGATCAGGCCATGAATGCAATATGTCTGCAGAACTATAGCATTCCACAACAGGGGGGGGTGTCAGGTAGAGAGGTGGAGGACTGGTGAGATGTTGTGTGCATGTGTATCTGTCAGAGAGGTAGAGTTGCGGTAAACTGATCCAGAACCTGCCAAAAGGGGGGGGGGGTGTTTTCACTGGCTACTACTACTATACTCCCACGAGTTTGGTTTATATTTTGCTACTGCTGCCCTATACACCGGAGTCCCACTATTTATTATGAGTTATGCCTCGTCAGCCACACCATTGACCCCCACTTTGTCCTAAGAGCTGAACTCCCTATGTCTTTTTCTAGTCATATAGAGTTGGTTTAGACAAGGCTCGTTTTTGTAAGAGATATCTAGGAGAAAGCTCTCGTGTGAAAGTTCAACGTTGCTTACTGGTAATCTAGGGGAGTTAAACGAGTAGCAGTTCTTTCAAACTCGTCTCCAACTCTTAGCCAGACTATTGAGTAATAGCTTGGTTGGTTACACAGGCATGATTTATCAATCTGCTGTTTTCACTTATGGCCTGAAAATGCAATGGCTTTGATTAGATTGGATTTCATAATTCATTTTTTCATAGAGAAAGACTTAAAATGCCATATCAGAGTTATAGATGTACTTTTGTGTCATATAACAGTAATAGTGGAATGGATTTATAGAGGTGATTCATTTATATAACAAAATGGAGATGTTGGGATACTTTCATTGTGGCCTGCTTTCTTTTGAAAGGCTTGGGGTGGGCTTGGGCTAATGCCACAGATGAGAAGAACCATAGAACCAACACGGCCTCTCCCCTTTTTCAGTGAGAAAACGATGGGCGGAGGGCTTGTCACCAAATGTGTCCGTGCCCTGGTTATCACATTTTGGCTCTTGATCGTGTCAGAGACAGAGTGGGGTAAGGGTTGAGAGAAGGGGGTTGTTTGATTGTATCTCTTGCCCTCTCTCTACCCCCTTGACCTGTGTTTGGCCCATAGTGAAGACGCAGTAACCCAGAATAATGGCCGTTTGGCCACGCTGTTCTGTTGCTGTAATTCTCTCTCTGGCTGAATGTATTTTAGTATTTTATTAGGAACCTTATTAGCTGCTGCCAAGACAGCTGCCACTCTTCCTGGGGTCCAAACGTGTTCAAGACAACACATCAAAACAATAGTGTACCCTACATTACCGTTCAAAGGTTTGGGGTCACTTAGAAATGTTCTTGTTTTTGAAAGAAAAGAAGAAAAAAGTCAATTTAAAATAACATCAAATTGATTTTCAGCTGTGCTAACATAATTGCATTTTTTCCCTAATGATCAATTAGCCTTTTAAAATTATTAACTTGGATAAGCTAACACAACGTGCCATTGGAACACAGGAGTGATGGTTGCTGATAATGGGCCTATGTAGATATTCCATTAAAAATCATCTGTTTCCAGCTACAATCGTCATTTACCACATTATCAATTTCTACTCTGTATTTCTGATCAATTTGATGTTATTTTAATGGACAAAAAAATGTGCTTTTCTTTCGACATGAATTTCTAAGCCACCCCAAACTTTTGAACGGTAGTGTAAATATACTGAACAGCAATATACATTTGAAGTGCATCAATTTCAAATATTTTACTGAGTTATAGTTCATGTAAGGAAATCAGTCGAATGAAATTCATTCAGTCCTAATCTATGGATTTCACATGACTGGGAATACAGATATGCATCTATTGGTCACAGATAACCAGTCAGTCTCTGGTGTAACCATCATTAGCCTCATGCGTCGCGACACATTTTCTTTGCATAGATCAGGCTGTGGAATGTTATCCCACTCCTCTTCAATGGCAGTGTGACGTTGCTGGATATTGGCAGAAACTGGAACAAGCTGCTGTATACGTCAATACAGAGCACCCCAAACATGCTCAATGGGTGACATATCTGGTGAGTATGCAGGCCATGGAAGAACTGGGACATTTTCAAATCCTTGCGACATGGAGTTGTACATCATGCTGAAACATAAGGTGATGGCAACGGATGAATGGTATCAAATTGCCATCAATAAAATGCAATTGTGTTCGTTGTCCGTAGCTTATGCCTGCCCATTGCATACCACCACCGCCACCATGGTGCACTCTGTTCACAACATTGACATCAGCAAACCGCTCACCCACACAATGTCATACACGTGATCTGCGGTTGTGTGGCCGTTTGGATTTACTGACAAATTCTCTAAAATGACAGAGGCTGCTTATAGTAAAGAAATTAACATGACATTCTCTGGCAACAGCTCTGGTGGACATTCCTGCAGTCAGCATGCTAATTGCACGCTCCCCCAAAACTTGACATCTGTGGCATTGTGTTGTGTGACAATACTGCACATTTTAAAGACCGAGTGACAGCAGTAGAGTTGCAGAGACAGGCTGTACAACAGGGAGGCAAGAGGCACAGTTATAGTGTTGAGTCTCCAGTGGTGTTTTTACATGTTGTATTTGTCTAAGTCATGAGCTGGTTAAAAAAGGACTAGGACTCTATTCCACTGGTCATTGGTACAGTAAAAGTTGAGAAACGATGTACTATAGTGTACTGCCTATGTTCTGTGTCAGTAGAATTACTGTGTAAGTAGTCACAGGACGTTGGGCATTATAGAAATGTGCAATGCTCCACCATTACAAATGTACCATATAAAAGGTACTATATTACAATACATACTATGTCATTTTTTTGAATGTGTTGTAATATTGTACATTTCTATAATGCACAACATCCCTGTTGTATTGTTTTACACTGAACAAAAATATATAAACGGAACATGTATAGTGTTGGTCCCATGTTTCATGAGCTGAAATAAAAGATCCTAGAAATGTTCCATACGCACAAAAAGCTTATTACATCCATGTTTCTCCTTTGTCAAGATAATCCATCCACCTGTCAGGTGTGGCATATCAAGAAGCTGATTAAACAGCGTGATCATTACACAGGTGGACCTTGTGCTGGGGACAATAAAGAGCTACTCTAAAATGTGCCCTTTTGTCACACAACGCAGTGCCACAGATATCAGGTTTTGAGGGAGCATGCAATTGACATGCTGACTGCAGGAATGTCCACCAGAGCTGTTTCCAGATATTGTAATGTTAATTTCTCTACCAGAAGCCACCTCCAACATTTCTTTTAGAGAATTTGGCAGTACGTCCAATTGGCCTCAACCGCAGACCACGTGTAGCCACGCCAGCCCAGGACCTTCACAATCACTTCTTCAACTGCAGGATGTTCTGAGGGTGGGGTGGACTGTGAAGATATACAAAAATGATGCATCTTCACAGTCCACAGTGTGCCATGTTTTTTTTTCTTCTTCTCTTTACTCAGATTTTACTGTGCTAGCTTGGGTTACCTGATGTGGAAGAGTTCAATGTGTTCATGGCTCTGTGTACTCAACAAAAATATAAACTCAACATGCAACAATTTCAAAGATTTTACTGAGTTACAGTTCATATAAGGAAATCAGTCAAATTAAATAAATTAAGAGAAATATGCTTTTTGTGCGTATGTATATTTCTTTGGGGATTTCTTTATCTCAGCTCATGAAACATGGGACCAACACACTTTACATGTTGCGTTTTTATATATTTTTTCAGTGTAGTATTGTGGTTTTCCGAGCCTCTGTTCTGGACTTTGGGACTGAAGAGAACTCTAATGGCACGTCTTGTGGTATAAGTATGGGTGTCTGAGCTGTGTGAACAGACCGTTCAAACGCATCAATAACTCTCACAGTGACGAGTCGTGATGCAGTCAATCTGTCATTCATTACAGTGAGATGGAAATTCATTCAGGGGTTCAAAAGACCCTCTGGTAAGCCATGTCTGCACTATATCCTTCCTCCCCTTCCTCGCTCCTCCCATTGTTCTACTTAGTTTGGCCCTCTGCCCTCTTCAAGACAATTCTTGGATGTGTCCATGCAGTTGCTAGGTGACTGGGTGGCAGTGTGTGTGTGTGTGTGTGTGTGTGTGTGTGTCCATTGCCACTGAATAGGAGCACTGTTTCTTTCTGCTGAACCTGTGTTATGCCCACAGTTCTGGCGAGGACAGGCCGTATTTTCTAAGCAGCTCACATCACCCCACCTCCTGCCAAGCCCCTGCTTTCACAAGAATGTCCTGAAACTCCTGTAGCCACATGTTTGCCATGATACCCTGAAGGGAATCTTATGCCAAATGACTGTTTTTGATATACATTTTTTCCAAAAAGATAAAGCACAGTTGAAATAATCAGGAAACCTCATTCAGTTTTGGCCGACCTGTCACATCACCATGGCTGACAAACTAATATCTTATTGCAGACCATTCCGCTGCTATTACCCTATTCTAATAGTTAACTGTTAACGAGTGGTATAATTGGGGTAATTGATCTCTATCAACAGTGATGTTATGCTGCCGGGCAATATTGACCCTCACATCCAGGACCGTGCATGGTTCTTTGACTGACGTTCAACCCCTCCCTACTTTCTCTGTGTTCTCTCTTTTCAGGAAATCCCAGAGGCAGAGAGGAAGGACCCCAATGAGTTGGTCGGTGAGTACACAAACAGACAAACGTGTTTAAGACACAGACACAATACAAACTTGGGGTGAAATATTTAGACTGCGGCCATCAGCCGTTATATGCTCAGACTGTTACATGTATAATGCTATGGTCTAAATCAGGGGTTCTCAACTCTTACTCTGTGAGGTCCAGAGCCTGCTGGTTTTATGTTCTACCTGATAATTAATTGCACACACCTGGTGTCCCAAGTCTAAATCCCCAGTTAGACAGGAACAATGAAAAAGTGCAGTGGAAATGGCTTCGAGGTCTCTAGTTGCATTTGAGGGGTCTAAATAATGATTAACTGCTATAGATAGCTAGCAGTACTAGGGTTGGGCGAATTCCACCTATGTCCATTCGTGATTATGTACCCATAAAGCGTTGACATACCAGGGGTACTCAACCTGGGGTCTGCGGCCAACCGAAACAGAATTGCCTGCTCAGAGACGCACGCGATTTAACTTCACTGAAATGTACACTGTTTTTTCTGGCTTTAAACAATTTTCTATCAACTTTTGAAATTGGGATTGAATCAACATAAAAGCCCCTTTCAGTGCAAAAAAAGCCCAACTCTAACTGAGTTGGTGATTGTGTTGTAGGCTTAGGAGCGCATCTGAGAAGCCTTGTTCTATTTTAAGGGCACGGGGGGCTATTCTTCCATCACCCATGATCGAAGAGTAGCCTAGATATGCATTTTAGATCAGAGCAGAGCCGCTTGTAGACGCATGTGTACATTTGTTGATATTCTTTGGTAGTTAAAATCAAATCAAATTTATTGGTCACATACACATGGTTAGCAGATGTTAATGCGAGTGTAGCGAAATGCTTGTGCTTCTAGTTCTGACAATGCAGTAATAACCAACGAGTAATCTAACAATTCCAAAACTACTACCTTATACACACAAGTGTAAAGGGATAAAGAATATGTACGTAAAAACTTACCAGATATCATTAATTAAGCAACAATTATTTCATTGTAATGCAGTTTTACTGCATTTTAACAGCAGTGATTTTTTTGTAAGAGGATGTGCATGTTTATTTTGCATGCTGGTAGCCTAGAACAACTGCTATGGAAGTGAATGTGCATTTATAGATTCTCTAAATTATGGACCCCCCTCTGATAGCTATAGGACTGCAGAGACTGTCTCAAATGTTTGCTTTTAATGACCTAGCAAATTCCATGACTTGGAGGTGAGAAATCACAATTCTTAGGTTTTTTGTTGTTTTGATATTGGCATTTCATCACCTGCCAAATAACCTCCAAATGGCCCTACTCCTGAAACGAAACAGTTAATTGGGCCAGATAAGCTGAATTTGGCTCGGCCCGAGTACCAGTTGTCACTATGACAATAAATTCACCCTGAAAGCACTGAGTGGTCTGTGGTGTACCACCTTATTAATAGGCCTACAGTGTGCAGTAGGATGCGTTGATCAGTTGATTGACAGGTGTACTGCTGAATGATAAACGGTCTGCTGGTGTGGATGCTTGCCAACATTAAGTTGTATATTGCTTTTTGCTTTTATAAAGTGGTTGCCAACATATTTAAAGAAAAAGGATTAATGACATGTTTTCATAAATTAGTCAATTCTGTTTATTTCATCCTTCCACCAAATTATATAGTTTGGGCAAAAGCCAGTAGTTAGTTCTGAAGTTGCTAACCAAATAGGCTGGTCGTTAATGATATTCTCATGTTTTGACTCGTTCATTCTGTTCATTCCACGTTTCTTTGCTAAACAAATCCTTGGCATGTAGCTAGCTAGCAGAGGCCCAATAATGACGAAAGACAAGAACTTAAAAAATAAGGATTTAATATTTTATTAATAGGCAACAACTGGCTGATTTGTCGGGTCAATAAGATGGTTATAGAGGATAGCTAGGCTAGCGTTACTTCTCCTTTGCTAGCTAGCCAACTAAAGCTAACACACAATCACATCAAGCAGCTGAAAGGACAGCAAACTATGTGCTTTTTCATTTGTTTTACCTTGGATATGTCCCTTAATGATCTTGATAAATGCATTATTTTGTGGAGAAAAAAACACTGCTTCAGTTAGGGATTCGATTTTGTTTTAACATTCACACCCCTATTTTCAACCTCATGCGGTGATTTATTTAAATTTTATTTCCCGACCCCGTATGGATAATTTATTTCTTAATAAGCTTAAACCTGATTAAACTTAGATTTTTCTATAGGCTATTGATATTGTTTGTTTGTTCTCTCTCATTATTAGTCCTCTGGCTACTTACATTTTTTGGGGGCAATTCAAACAACTTTTTGAAATGGAACTCTGTTACATTCATTGTTGAAAAAGCCATGTATAAAATGTTTTAAAGTGTAACGTTAGCCTATAGCCCAAAGTCATATTCATAGCCTATCGAATGGAGAGAGAGCGAAGGGAATATTGCCAACGTTTTTTAAAACTGCTAGACAAAGGATAGCTAAGAATTGTCTGTTTTATAAAAACTAAAAACAAATTAAAAGGTTTAGGCTATAGCCTAATGCCCATGCAACTGACAGAGAGAGAGAAACAATATTTTCTGACTGGACATTTTGTTCTGCTTTGGTGGAATTCTCCGCTCTGTCTGGCCTACATTATTCTCTTGCGTTCTGTATATAACATATTTATTTAAATAGTCTATAGCAAATAGGAATGTGTCACTTGTCCTTGCTGTGCACTGTGAAAACGCCAGTCGAGTTCACAATCGACGATGGCTATCAATCATCGGCGATAGACGATGCTGTCGTGATATCGCCCAACCCTAAGCAGTACAATACGTCTTTGTTTGTCTTCTGACGGGGTAATTCAGGTTATAAATGTGCCACAGGAAACGGTCATAAACCCGTTGGGCCTGTGAGTCATGTGGTCAACTTATACTCACTTGCAGGTACACAAGCGGTGGGCGTTGGTGCAGCATTAGCTGACGGAAGGTGTGTGTGTGTGTGCGCGCGCGTTTGTGTGTGCGTGCGTGCTCAGAGCCAGGCAGGATATGAGTGTAACAAAAGCAGCAGGACGGCAGGAGAGAACAGGGAGTGGCCCTGGCTGATAAACACTGCCCTACAGTGTTAGGCCATAAAACAGTAGTATGTACCCATCATACCTTCACTTCCTCTACTGTGTATACTAGAGCCTGCTAATGCCAAAATAGAATGTCATACATGCTTTGTACAACCCCACCCCTTCTCCACATTACTCCCAACAAAACAGATGGGGAAATTGACAAGCTTTTTGAAAAACACAGCCACTGTCCAGTGTCTTAAATGTGACTCATCATCATGGCCTGAGACTGTCACATTCCATCCCTGGGCCCGTTCTGTTCCACTGGGTCGGCTTCTGTTAGGAGGAAATGTCACAGAGTTCTGGTCTAAAGGTCTCACACAGTGCCAGGCCAGCAAGCAGCATGAAGATGGGCTTTGTCTGTTTAATGGTGGGAGTTGAATTGTCTGGCTGGCTGTTGAATGAGCCTTGAGCTCTGTCGGCTTCCGCTCTGGTCATCTGGCAGTGACCTCCACATGTCTCACTGCCTTTCTCAATGCCGGTTTGTCTCACTGTCTGCCTTCCTGCCGTTCAATGTCAATTTTTGCAGCTTCTCTGTGTGTATCTGCTGAATGTAGACTACACTCTGGACTAGCCCATGCAGTTGCCATATTAGAGCATGCGCAGACCAGCTGGCGAGTGTGTTTACGTACACATTCAATCAATCCTTATCCCAGTCTGCTGTTCCCACATGCTTCAAGAGGGCCACCATTGTTCCTGTTCCCAAGAAAGCTAAGGTAACCCTGGGTCTCGACCCTGCCCTGTGCAACTGGGTACTGGACTTTCTGACGGGCCGTCCCCAAATGGTGAGGGTAGGTAACATCTCCACCCCGCTGATCCTCAACACTGGGGCCCCACAAGGGTGCGTTCTGAGCCCTCTCCTGTACTCCATGTTCACCCACGACTGCGTGGCCATGCACGCCTCCAACTCAATCATCAAGTTTGCAGACGACACTACAGTGGTAGGCTTGATTACCAACAACGACGAGACGGCCTACAGGGAGGAGGTGAGGGCCCTCGGAGTGTTGTGTCAGGAAAATAACCTCACACTTAACAAAACAAAACAAAGGAGATGATCGTGGACTTCAGGAAACAGCAGAGTGAGCACCCCTCTATCCACATCGACGGGACAGTAGTGGAGAGGGTAGTAAGTTTTAAGTTCCTCGGCGTACACATCACACAGACAGCATCGTGAAGAAGGCGCAGCAGCGCCTCTTCAACCTCAGGAGGCTGAAGAAATTCTGCTTGTCACCAAAAGCACTCACAAACCTTTACAGATGCACAATCGATAGCAACCTGTCGGGCTGTATCACCGCCTGGTACGGCAATTGCTCCTCCCACAACCGTAAGGCTCTCCAGAGGGTAGTGAGGTCTGCACAACACATCACCGGGGGCAAACTACCTGCCCTCTAGGACACCTACACCACCCGATGTCACAGGAAGGCCATAAAGATCATCAAGGACAACAACCACCCGAGCCACTGCCTGTTCACCCCGCTATCGTCCAGAAGGCAAGGTCGGTACAGGTGCATCAAAGCAAGGACCGAGAGACTGAAAAACAGCTTCTATCTCAAGGCCATCAGACTGTTAAACAGCAATCACTAACATTGAGTGGCTGCTGCCAACATACTGACTCAACTCCAGCCACTTTAATAATGTAAACATTGATGAAAAATGTATCACTAGCCACTTCAAACAATGCCACTTCATATAATGTTTACATACCCTACATTACTCATTTCATATAACCGATACCATCTACTGCTTCTAGCCTATGCCGTTCTGTACCATCACTCATTCATATATTTTTATGTACATATTCTTAATTCCTTTACACTTGTGTGTGTATAAGGTAATTGTTGTGAAATTGTTAGGTTAGATTACTCGTTGGTTATTACTGCATTGTCGGAACTAGAAGCACAAGCATTTCGCTACACTCTCATTAACATCTGCTAACCATGTGTATGTGACAAATACGATTTGATTTATTGCTTTAAAAACTTTGAACATCTTCCAAAAAAATGTGTTCATATTAACGCACGGTCGCTTTAATTTTCCAAAGAAAATACTCTTATCTTGCTATATCAAACCCCTGTTCAAGCTACTGTTATTCAGAAGTAGCTTAAGGCAGGCATAGTCAGAGGTGATCATGCAGGGCGGGGCCTCTTGTGGTTTAGAGGGAGCTGTGATTTCAGACTAGGGTTGAATATTTTCCTGATATTTTAGAATGATGAATCACTTTTCCACCTGGGTAACCTGGTATTTCCTGCCAAAACTGAAAGTGTCATTCAAAAGCATATAGATAGATTAGAGCTTTGATCGAAAATTCAAGCCTGATGCTACCTGAGCCTGATGAGCCATACATTAAATACATTATGAGCCCTACACTAGACATTTAATGAGCCCAAGCCTGAAAAAGCCCAAATTATTGTGCCGTTATCCAATACATATATGATATATAGGCTATTGCACGACATAGACACATAGATCTAGATCTAGATATAATAGCCTAGTGCCATCACACGTTAGCTCTTCTTTCAAACTACCCGTGAGTTATATTGGCTGCTGTATTTAACATTCAACAAACAAGAGCTCGTGTCCCTTTTCTAATAGTCTATTGGTAGAAGAAATGCTAAAAAAAAAATTAAAACGATGTCCAGCAAGCTGTCCTCGTCTAGATTTTCCTGCATGGGACTCCAAGAGCTAAGGAGCGTTTTTAAAGGAGAGAAGCCAGGTGCGTGCGTATTGCTCAAGAGACGAGCAATAAGTTCGAAGCTTATTATGCGTAAACTGTCATTCATTAGCTAAATATAAGGCTAATAGTGCATTGAATGTATTACCTGAAGGAGGTAGGCTAGACTTGCTATATATATATATATATCAGTCTTTAACAGGATTATCTATTTTTAGATGCAATTTGAATGGAAGTGAGAGAGGGAGAGAGAGAGGCTGCGAGAGAGTGCTTGTGCGTTCACTGATTTTCAACACGCAATATTTGAGTGATGGGCTATTTTAAAACTCTGTAGCTGCAATTGGAAAAACTGATATCTTTACCACTAGCACTTTGTGACATCTGCCTGCTGTTTGGGGTTTTGGGCTGGGTTATGTATAGCACTTTGTGACATCTGCTGATGTAAAAAAGGGCGTTCTAAATACATTTGATTGATTTTTTAAAATAAGGCGACCTCCCAAAACCAGATGGAGATGTGTAAATTAGACACGCATTCTGTCTTTATATTACTGTGGCATAGACTATGCTGCAGCAATTGTAGTCCTTCCTTTCACACGAACAAAAAAGTTACCATGATGAGATGATGGGTCTACATGTGTTGTGATCTGTGCTCCATATTGAGATGGGCTGTCTGTCCCCACCCTGAGCGTTGATGATTCATCATGCAAAGAGAAGGCCGCAGAGAAGCCAGATTTAGACATCACATATCATTTAAGTTCCATTTCAGGCCATGCTGTTCATATAAATAATTTATTTGATTTTACCGGTTTCTCGCAGTTATGTCTTCCGGGAGTGGTTTCGGGTGATCAATCTTGGTAACGGGTTCCTGATATTCAACCCTAATTCGGACCACTATCACTGTACAGTATGTCTGCTATGTGCCTGTTGCTGCACACACACACATGGCAGCCTGTGTTCATGGAAAGCAACACATGCTCATGCTAGGGCCCTTGACTCGTCTGACGTGCCTGGTCAGGTTTTTCCCCACCCCAGGCCATGGTATTTTCTATTGTTCATAAGTGTTCATGCAGCCAAGTGCAATATTTGTGTTTAGTGTGTGCTTGTCACCGAGTACATCATTTACTCTGTTATGGTTTCTTTCTGTTTACTCTAGTGAGTGTGCGTGGACCCCTGTCTGTGCAAGTGTGTGTACTTGCTCAGTTAGCCACTCCTCCCTGAAGGAGTGTCATACCCCTCTCACCTACAGACACAAGGCAGAATGGAGTGGGGGAGGAGCGGCAAGGGTAGGGTCAAGCAGGGTCGTGTGAGGGGTGGGGTTTTTCTTTTGGTTCTACCTGGGCATCAAACAAAACAAGTAAAAGAAGAGGGAGACGAGTAGAGAGGGAGAGAGAGAACACTACCTGTAAGGACTGAAGTGGAGTGTGTTTGGTGTGTGGAGGAGCTGCTTCACTACACAACATACTGTATGTGACCTACAATACAGGCTAAAGGACCCTACTTAACTGTTCTCACATACGAAGTGTACGTGCAATTTTTTTCTTTTTTTTCTCAACAGTTTTAAAGCAGGGGTGTCGAACATGCGTGCCGGATCCAGGGGGAAATGAACTCAATATACTTTTTAAAATGACTTAAACCAAATTGAAACTGTGTAGAAATGATAATGGACCTATATTCCTAAAATTTCTTGAGCCATGTAACCACATGGGTCTAAATTAGAAGTTACGCCAAATCCAACTGGAAACTATGAGATCAGGTTGGTTTCTGGATCACGGTGCACAGTCAGTAGACCGACATTCATAGTTTGACTGTCCAGGTCGCTAATAATCACTAGACAGTCAAGGAGCATCGACAGTTCCAAAAACAATAGATAGAGGACAATGTTTAGCAAATTTTGACAGTGAGAATATATAACCAATTTTCAGTGTGGCCCTCCGGAGCTCGTTGACGAATGAATGCGGCCCCCGGGGCAAAATGAGTTCAACACCTCTGATTTAAAGCCTTATTAGATTGACGGTGCTGAGTGACTGTAAAATACTCTCCCGCTGAGGAGGCTCTAGTGACACTGAAGAATGCCTGGCCTGGAGTCAGAGAAAGAACGGAAGAGTTGAGGAGAGAAGGGAGAGAAGAGTTGAAAAAAGGGGAGCCTTGTTTCTCTTCACAGGCCCCAACAGACACTCCCTGACTGGGTGTGGTGCCTAGGTCTCGTACCAGGACCAGATGCTCCGAACAAAAACAAATACACACACAAACACACACACACACACACACACACACACACACACACACACAGAACAACTGTCAGCTTAGGAATGCACCAAACATGTTGATTCAACACTCACTGACTTTACAGACATAATTTCTGGGTTCACTTCTAAAGATAAAGAAGTAGCTGCTAGAAGGTTCTAAGGCTTCTATACAGCATCTATATCTGTCTGTTGTCTGCTCCTCTGATTGGTTGTTTCTCTCTGTATCTCCGCCCCAGCTCTGTTCTCAGAGAAAGTGAGGAACATGTCACCCGACAAGATCCGGATTCCCCCTGAACCACCAGGACGCTGCTCCAGTCACCTACAGGTACACAGACACCTGGGCATTGTCTTCCACTCACACCCCTACTTACCTTTAGTTATGTACTGTATCTCTACTTAACCGTATTTCGACTCACCTGAACTTGCCTGTGCTATGTCACCACCACTCTTGCACATCTTACATACCTGTGAAATTCCTCTGTCTAAACTGGTCTGGTCACCTGGTCTAAACAACCATCACTTTCACATTTGTCACACTGGCCTGCAGTACCACCATAGTCAGCAGTGACACGGTAAGCTCTCTGTCAACAAGTAGCAGACTACTGGAGGGAGGACAGTAAGGATGTAACGGCTCACCAAACCCACGGTTCGGTCGCTATTGCGGTTTTGGTTCGGTTTCGGGCACAGCGGGGGGAAATGAAATGTAAACAGTTACTGTAGTTAATTTGAGTTTATTTAAGAAAATCCAAAGTGTTTATAATGCCTGATGAGAGCACCATCAGGAATAACACTTTGCATTTTCTTCATTGAAAACACACGATTATGCAACAGCACTATGTGCAATATATGTGTGAAATCAATATGTAAACATGGCTTAGACCTTGTATAGGCTTATGCCATAATGTTTTCTTACAAAGAGATACATTATGCACACTTGTGTGACTCGTAAGAGGAGCGTGTGTCTGTAGCACGTACTTCTCATTTCCCACTCCGGTGTAAAATGATGGGCTGTCACTGTCAAGCAGCTCACTGTAGCCCTGGAGGTCCATCAGCTCACTGTAGCCCTGGAGGTCCATCCATCGCAACGCAGGCTGCATTAGCCAATTGACAACTTCATCTTTAGTTTGCTTCTATAGAGTGCGTAGTACCTGTTTGCTGAAATGGGTGCGGGTGGGTGAAGTTGGTAACGTGGCTCGAGCACTTTCACGAGGTGCTGAAACCCCCTATTCCTCTCAACGGCTGTGAGTGGGCGCATATCCATGGCTATAAACATGCCTATCGTTCTTGTAATTTCTTTGGCCCAGTCAGAATTGGCCACGAAGGGCTGCTTGAATGAAGAGGGGAGACAGTTTTTTTTGTTTTTTTTCGTCTTGCTCCGGTGGTAGGAATACTGGGGTGATGTTGGCATAAAAACATGCTTGAGGTGTTGGCCGCTGCATAGGCCAGTGCTTCCCTACTCCAGTCCTCTAGTACCACCAACAGCACACGTTGTTGTAGCCCCAGACAATAAACACCGGCTTCAACTCATTGAGGGTTTGATGATTAGTTGACAAGTTGAATCAGGTGTTCTTGTCTTGGGCAACAATAAGTGTGTACTGTCAGGGGTACTCGAGGACTGGAGTTGGAAACCACTGGCATAGGTTATTCTTATTGAACAACAGTGACGTATTCACTCTGTCCATCGCCGTTGTAATCTACTGGGAAGACAAAAATGTTCCCAAACTGGAGATTTAAATGATGGAAAATCATCCTGGTTTATCGACCCCACCACTCGCCATCGTACACAACTAGTTCCACAAAAGGACCGTTTGAAATGCGCCAATTAAGATTAGAATTTAGATTACAAAGTGTGCATAGGCTCTAGTTTTAACGGAATGGCCGGAACAAAAAAAATGATGCTCAAATTTACTTGAGGCATACACTGCAGCGTAGGCAGAGCCTATAGGCCTTGTGTTTTTATTTTGGGGATATATTTTTAATGTATTCATTCAGCGTCACAATGCGGACTGAACCAAGGTCCACGTACCGAAAGGTTTGGTATGAACATGTGTACAGTTACACCCCTAGCAGACAGATACGGTGAGGGGGAAAAAGTATTTGATCCCCTGCTGATTTTGTACGTTTGCCCACTGACAAAGAAATTATCAGTCTATAATTTTAATGGTAGGTTTATTTGAACAGTGAGAGACAGAATAACAACAAAACAATCCAGAAAAACGCACGTCAAAAATGTTATAAATTGATTTGCATTTTAATGAGGGAAATAATTATTTGACCCCCTCTCAATCAGAAGGATTTCTGGCTCCCAGGTGTCTTTTATACAGGTAACGAGCTGAGATTAGGAGCACACTCTTAAAGGGAGTGCTCCTAATCTCAGTTTGTTACCTGTATAAAAGACACCTGTCCACAGAAGCAATCAATCAATCAGATTCCAAACTCTCCACCATGGCCAAGACCAAAGAGCTCTCCAAGGATGTCAGGAACAAGATTGTAGACCTACACAAGGCTGGAATGGGCTACAAGACCATCGCCAAGCAGTTTGGTGAGAAGGTGACAACAGTTGGTGCGATTATTCGCAAATGGAAGAAACACAAAAGAACTGTCAATATCCCTCGGCCTGGGGCTCCATGCAAGAGCTCACCTTGTGGAGTTACAATGATCATGAGAACGGTGAGGAATCAGCCCAGAACTACATGAGAGGATCTTGTCAATGATCTCAAGGCAGCTGGGACCATAGTCACCAAGAAAACAATTGGTAACACACTATGCTATGAAGGACTGAAATCTTGCAGCGCCCGCAAGGTCTCCCTGCTCAAGAAAGCACATATACATGCCTGTCTGAATTGCCAATGAACATCTGAATGATTCAGAGGACAACTGGGTGAAAGTGTTGTGGTCAGATGAGACCAAAATTGAGCTCTTTGGCCTTAACTCACCGTGTTTGGAGGAGGAGGAATGCTGCCTATGACCCCAAGAATACCATCCCCACCGTCAAACATGGAGGTGGAAACATTATGCTTTGGGGGTGTTTTTCTGCTAAGGGGACAGGACAACTTCACCGCATCAAAGGGACGATGGACGGGGCCATGTGTACCCTCAAATCTTGGGTGAGAACCTCCTTCCCTCAGCCAGGGCATTGACAATGGGTCGTGGATGGGTATACCAGCATGACAAATGACCCAAAACACACGGCCAAGGCAACAAAGGAGTGGCTCAAGAAGAAGCACATTAAGGTCCTGGAGTGGCCTAGCCAGTCTCCAGACCTTAATCCCATAAAACATCTGTGGAGGGAGCTGAAGGTTCGAGTTGCCAAACGTCAGCCTCGAAACCTTAATGACTTGGAGAAGATCTGCAAAGAGGAGTGGAACAAAATCCCTCCTGAGATGTGTGCAAACCTGGTGGCCAACTACAAGAAAAGTCTGACCTCTGATTGCCAACAAGGGTTTTGCCACCAAGTACCTAGTTTTGCAGAGGGGTCAAATACTTATTTCCCTCATTAAAATGCAAATCAATTTATAACATTTTTGACGTGTGTTTTTATGGATTTTTTTGTTCTGTCTCTCACTGTTCAAATAAACCTCCCATTAAAATGATAGACTGATCATTTCTTTGTCAGTGGGCAAACGTACAAAATCATCAAGGCATCAAATACTTATTCCCCTCACTGTAAGTGTATGCTGTACTGAAATTGGCGGGGTATGAGAACAGATAAGGTGTGTGTGTTTGAAATTGGCGGGGTATGAGAACAGATAAGGTGTGTGTGTCTGAAATTGGCGGGGTATGAGAACAGATAAGTTGTGTGTGTCTGAGATATTGGTTTCTAGGTTGTAAAATGTCCCTCCTGCCAAAGTCTGAGAAGAGTTCAATGCCAGCTGCCAGACAAGCAGTGTTCTGCAGTTGTTGGTAAATGTTCAAGAATGTTCCAGACTGTTGAAGAGCAGAATCCTCCAGTGGGAGAATAACATCAACATGTAGGAAGAGACAGACAAAACATCTCAGTGGTCAGCTCTCTGTCAATCAACATTCCATCCCTCTAGATACGGTCTCTCAATCCTTACACTGGTCCAAGGTTTTCCTCAGAAATAAGTTGGCATTCTCGGTAGACATTGCCATCGTGCACAGATCTAGGATCAGCATATCCTTCCCAAATCTTAACCCTAACCATGAGGGAGAAATATGCAGCACTTAGATCAGTAAATGTAGGTGTTGAGGCAGGTGAAGATGAATGTTTTGGTGAGTGAACAGCTCAGCACTTTATAGCATTGCCTCATGGTGTGCGCACACACCTACTTAATAGGCTAGCGGTTCAGAGCGTTGGACCAGTAACCAAAAGGTTGCTGCTTCAAATATTCCGTTCTGTCCTTGAGCAAGGCAGTTAACCCACAACTGTTCCCCGGGAGCTGACGACGTCGACTGAAGGCAGCCCCCGCACCTCTGATTCAGAGGGGTTGGGTTAAATTTAGAAGACACATTTCGGGTGGAATTAAATCAGTTGTGCAACTGACAAGGTATATCCTTTCCCTTCTCTTAATTACCCCTCTATCAGGTGAATCACTGATGAGTCATTACCTTGCCTCGGGCTGCAACTAACACCAGCACACACAGGAAGAGCTGGGGACAGTTAAGACTCAGGCCAATGAGTAGCCAGGGTGTGGTCTGTATTGTTTTAGTATGCCTCATTATTGTACTGGCCCTCATTATTACCATTGTATCTCAAAAAATAAACATCACAATACTGTTGTCCTACTATTTGGCCTAATTGAACTGACTGTTTTGAGTACTGTAGATAGAGTACTGCAAAAACATTCCAATCCTCCATCTTGTCCGTTTTAAGGCTAATTTATCATTGTGGATACCCCTGGCTCCAGTTGACAGGCCCAGCTCCCTGCGTCTCCCAGGAGCCTGTTTGCCAAATATTGCTCTGTGGTCTCAGAAACTGCAGACACACAATGGCTCCATTCAGAGCCCTGTCAGTCAGATATACAGAACCAGTCAGACGTTTGGACACCTACTCATTCAAGGGTTTCTCTTTATTTTCTACATTGTAGAATAATAGTGAAGACATCAAAACTATGAAATAACATATGGATGACATATGGAGTCATGTAGCAACCAACAAAGTGTTAAACAAATCCAAAATATATTTTAGTTTCTTCAAAGTATCCACCCTTTGCCTCAACCATCTTCACCTGGAATCCTTTTCCAACAGTCTTGAAGGAGTTCCCACACATGCTGAGCACTTGTTGGCTGTTTTTCCTTCACTCTGCGGTCCAACTCATCCCAAACCATCTCAATTGGGTTGAGGTCGGGTGATTGTGGAGGCCAGGTCATCTGATGCAGAACTCCATGACTCTCGTCTTGGTTTAATAGACCTTACACAGCATGGAGGTGTGTTGGGACATTGTCCTGTTGAAAAACACATGATAGTCCCACTAAGCGCAAACCAGGTGGGATGTCGTATTGCTGCAGAATGCTGTAGTAGCAATACTGGTTAAGAGTGCCTTTAATTCTAAATTAATCACTGACAGTGTCCCCAGCAAAGCAACATCACACCTTCTCCGTGCGTCACGGTGGGAACCATCCGTTCACCTACTCTGCGTCTCACAAAGACACGGCGGTTAAAAAACATCTCAAATTTGGACTCATCAGACCAAAGGACAGATTCCCACCGGTCTAATGTCCATTGCTTGTGTTTCTTGGCCCAAGCAAGTCTCTTCTTCTTATTGGTGTCCTTTAGTAGTGGTTTCTTTGCAACAATTCGACCATGAAGGCCTGATTTACGCAGTCTCCTCTGAACAGTTGTATTGAGATGTCTGTTACTTGAACTCATTTGGACTGCAATCTGAGGTGCAATTAACTCTAATGAACTCATCCTCTGCAGCGGAGGTAATTTTGGGTCTTCCTTTCCTGTGGCGGTCCTCATGAGAGCCAGTTTCATCATACCACAGCAGAGGTAACTCTGGGTCTTCCTTTCCTGTGGCGGTCCTCATGAGAGCCAGTTTCATCATACCACAGCAGAGGTAACTCTGGGTCTTCCTTTCCTGTGGCGGTCCTCATGAGAGCCAGTTTCATCATACCACAGCAGAGGTAACTCTGGGTCTTCCTTTCCTGTGGCGGTCCTCATGAGAGCCAGTTTCATCATAGCGCTTTATGTTTTTTGCGACTGCACTTGAAGAAAAGTTTAAAGTTCCTTCATGTCTTAAAGTAATGATGGACTGCTGTTTCTTTTTACTTATTTGAGCTTTTCTTGCCATAATATGGACTTATCCCTATTTGGTAAAAGACCATCTTCTGTACACCAGAATGCCAAGAGTGTGCAAAGCTGTCGTCAAGGCAAAGGGTGGCTACTTTGAAGAATCTAAAATATATTGATTGATTGTTTAACACTTTATTGGTTACTGAATGATTCCATATTTGTTATTTCATAGTTTTGATGTCTTCACTATTATTCTACATTGTAGAAAATAGTACAAATGAAGAAGAACCCTGGAGTGAGTAGGTGTGTCCAAACTTTTGACTGGTTCTGTATGGGTCAAGACTGGAGTAAAGACCCTGGCTTCAGCCTTTGCTAAGTTTGCATGTTTCGCATCAGTTAACACACTGTAGGGGCTAAGCTAACTTGTTACGCCTCTCTACCAATTGACCAGTCATTTTGTGCTGTTCATACACTGGTAGGTTTGGAGGCCGGAGGTCGCAAGTTCAATTCCAGTTATGGACAACTGCACCTGGCTTTACTGATATATCTAGGCTTGTGATACATACACATCACAACAGACGAACAAAGTGCTTGTCGTCAAAACTATACTAGTGGGGATTTGACTCTTATGTTATACTGATCAGATATGTTGGTTTTCTGTCAACAGGAGAAGATCCAGAAGCTGTATGAAAAGAATCTACATGGAGACTTTGACACAAACAACCACATTCAGAAGAAGAAAGAGTTCAGGAATCCCAGGTACACACACACACACACTAATTCATGCCACACACACACACAGAGTTATGACCACGTCGATCATACGTGGGATGCTTTTCCAGATACTTTCGTTGACATGTCAATGTGTGTCTTTGCAGTATCTATGAGAAACTCATTCAGTTCTGTGGCATTGATGAACTGGGAACCAACTACCCTAAAGACATGTTTGATCCTCATGGCTGGTCAGAGGACTCTTACTATGAGGCACTTGGTAAGGAAGTCATTGGTGTGAATGTGTGCTTGTTTGTGGCTATATGTGCTTGCCAGTCTGTGGTAGTCCTATCAGCTGAACTGTTTTCATTCCCTCCCTGCAGCCAAAGCTCAGAAGGTAGAGATGGATAAACTGGAGAAAGCCAAGAAGGACAGGACGAAGGTGAGGGACACGGGCGCTTTTATTGACTTGAAGAGGGGACCTGAGGTAACCTGAATTCCAATACACACGTTTTCACCCCCCCACACACATATAAAACAAAACCATGCCTGCTCTCCTCTTAACCCCATCCCCAACCTCTGTTTAAAACACATTCACTACATGGCCAAAAGTATGTGGACATCCAAGTTGAACATCTCATTCCAAAATCATGGGCATTAATATGGAGTTGGTCCCCCCTTTGCTGCTGGTCCCCTCTGCTCTTTTGGGAAGGCTTTCCACTAGATGTTGGAACATTGCTGCGAGGACTTGCTTTCTTTCAGCCATGAGCATTTGTGAGGTCAGGCACTGAGGTTGGGCGATTAGGCCTGGCTCGCAATCGGCGTGACAATTCAATCTGAAATGTATTCGATGGGGTTGAGGTCAGGGCTCTGTGCAGGCCAGTCAAGTTCCTCTACACCGATCTCAAAAAAAACATTTCTGTATGTACATTTCTGCTGAAACAGGAAAGGGTCTTCCACAAAGTTGGAAGCACAGAACTGTCTAGAATGTAATCGCATGCTGTACTGTTAAGATTAAGGGACATAACTAAGGGACATAACCCGAACCATGAAAAACAGCCCCAGACCATTATTCCTCCTCCATCAAACTCTACAGTTGGCACTATGCATTCGGGCAGGTAGTGTTCTCCTGGCATCCACCAAACCCAGATTCATCCGTCGGACTGCCAGATGGTGAAACGTGATTCATCACTCCAGAGAACGCGTTTCCACTGTTTGAGACCAATGGTGGCAAGCTTAACAACACTCCAGCCGATGCTTGGCATCGTGTGCAGCTCCACGGCTATGGAACCCTATTTCATGAAGCTCCTGATGAACAGTTATTGTGCTGACGTTGCTTCCAGAGGCCGTTTGGAACTTGGTAGTGAGTGTTGTAACTGAGGACAGACTATTTTTTTAGGCCCTGCACGCTTCAGCACTCTGCTGTCCCATTCTGTGAGCTTGTGTGGCCTACCACTTTGCGGCTGAGCAGTTGTTGCTCTTTGACATTTCCACTTTACAATATCAGTACTTACAGTTGACCACGGCAGTTCTAGCGGGACAGAAATTTGATGAACTGACTTGTTGGAAAGGTGGCATCCTATGACGGTACTACGTTAAGTCACTGAGCTCTTCAGTACAGGCCATTCTACTGCCACTGTTTGTCTATGGAGATTGCATGGCGGTGTGCTCGATTTATTTATTTTCCCCGTCGGCAATGGCTGATATAGCCGAAACCACTCATTTGAAGGGGTGTCCACATACTTTTGGTTATGTAGTGTACCTGTTCAGAGAAAATAGCTTTGCCAACCCTGTACGTACGTTTACTCCTCTCCTTTACTGTTTTACCAATCACAGAACGGGCCGTTCTCTTTTATCAGTCTGTGTGTCAGGGGCATGTTGCCACCAGCAGCCTCTAGTTTATTCTCTCCACACACTTCCAGAGAAGTGTCCTGCCAAGAGATTAAGGCTCATCACAACACAATGTCAGCACAACCCAGCCTGGCTCCGCTCAGCCCTCTGCAGTATGAGTATGGTGAAGTATTTTGCCTCCTCTCTCCTCTCCTAGATTGAGTTTGTGACGGGCACTAAGAAAGGGACAATCCCCACCAATGCAGCAGTTCCCACCACCAATACAGCTACTACCACAGCTACAGGTACACTCACATCACACACAACTGTGTTCCAAATCAACCCCTAGCCCCAACCCCTAGACAGCTATCACCACCAACACCTCTTCTACTGTCACTGGCAGAGAGATGAGCCCCCCACACTCCATAGAAACATTATCATCCCTGGCTGATTTTAGGTTGTGACCTTCCTAAAAGAGAAAAAGGTTCCCTTGCTCTCCCGTTCACTTTCTCTCTCTCTCTCCCGCCTCTCTCCACCCCCAGCAGAGGCTCAGAAGAGGAAGAGTAAGTGGGACTCTGCAGTGCCCGTGACCCTGGCCCAGCCCGCACTGCTCACTACCACGGCAACCCTGCCAGGGGTGGTCTCCGTGACAACCACCGCCAGCGGAACCAAGACCACCGTCATCTCCGCCGTTGGCACCATCCAGAAGAAAGCTAAGCAGTGAACCGGCATGGGGAGAGGAAGTGCGTGTGTGTGTGTGCGCGTGCGTGCGTGCGCATTGAACTGTGGCTGTATTACTAAATGCAAAAAGAGGGAGGGTGAAAGAATGTCTTCAGACAATATGGATGTCACATGAACCTCTGCATCTCTACTGCCGTCGGTCTCTGGGATTGGATCTACAACATTTGGTCAAAGGACTCAAGCCTGACTTGAGATTCAATGAGACAATTTTTCTGTAATTTCTGCATTGGTATCAACCTAAGGTTCCTTTTTCATCCAGCTCTCCAGTCAGCACCCTGTTGAAGTTATGCATTGATCTGTTTTTTTTCTTCTGTCGACAAGAAAGTGTTTTGATGTTAGCTAAAGACTATCCATGGGGAAAACCACCCTACCTAGAAAGTAGCCTAGTTATGGCATAACTTGCTAGCCTCTTGACTGAAACTCGAGTTAGTTTCTTTATTCCATCCTCCTGTAAAATGGTTTCTTACAGTATCAACCCACCTGTTATGGTACAGTATATATTACTATTAGTTTTGGGCTCTATAACATCATTTCCTTTCTACCCACAGTGTATAATTGTGCTATTTCCTATGTTCTGTGTTTTGATCATCTACTGGACAGACTATGGACATTGGCATCAACGTTTCTTGTCTCATTTTCAATGGCCTATTCAAAGAGCTTAGCGGAAATATTTTTTACAAATGTACATATATCACTGATGATGATGATGATGATAGGATGGTAAATAAAACAAACGTCATACTGCCTTTTCAATTGGAGTGTGTGTCCATTCTTGTTCGGTCGTCTTGGGTTCAACAAACTGTATTTTATACATAAGATCTAAGTAGTATTTGATCATACAATTATTTTCATGCTGTTCTCTAAAGCTTTGAATGTTATGTCCAGGAAATTAAGGAATGTTATTGTGTGTTATTGTGTTCCAGATCTATTGACTGCAGCCACTGGCCTGAATCTGGCCAGAGGAATTTCTGCCTCGCTGTCTCCCTTTCATTTCGCTCTCCTCTCTTTAAATTTTCCCCTTCTGTCTCTTTTCTATCCACTACCCACGTTCTCTCTCTCCCCCTCTTTCCGTCCATCTATTTCTGTGCACTTTGGGAATTTATGTGGCCAGATGCGGTTGTGATTTACATCCATCCTTCACCTCTTCCTTTTCTTTCATCCCTCTCTTTATCGGACTTTAATTCCATCCAGCAGGAACGATAACACACCGCCCCGCCCCGCAGTCTTCTGAAGCACAGTAGGAGGTCAAAGTTCAGAATCGGAGTCGTCTACTAGAGGAAGTCAGATCAGCTTACACTCAACAGATCACCATATCACCAATAGACTTGAGTGCTTGTCAACCACCACCATACCCCAGGGGTTAAAGTTCTTCGTAACTGCGAAGGATATCTGTCATAAGGTTTCTGGAGAGGTCGTTTTTGAGATCTGTACATCCGGGCTGGTTTGGAGATGACAGCCTTAAACAGACAGAAGCGTGTCTAGAAACATGTCTGTTCGCGAAAAGTATTCCCAAATAAAAGTATTCTCAAATATTGCAAACTCAACAAAAAAAGAAACGTCCTCTCACTGTCAACTGCGTTTATTTTCAGCAAACTTAACATGTGGAAATATTTGTATGAAGATAAGATTCAACAACTGGGACGTAAACTGAACAAGTTCCACAGACATGTGACTAACAGAAATGGAATGTGTCCCTGAACAGGGAGGGGGGTCAAAATCAAAAGTAACAGTCAGTATCTGGTGTGGCCACTAGCTGCATTAAGTACTGCAGTGCATCTCCTCATGGACTGCACCAGATTTGCCAGTTGTTGCTGTGAGATATTACCCCACTCTTCCACCAAGGCACCTACAAGTTCCCAGACATTTCTGGGGGGAATGGCCCTAGCTCTCACCCTCCGATCCAACAGGTCCCAGACGTGCTCAATGGGATTGATATCCGAGCTCTTCGCTGGCCATGGCAGAACACTGACATTCCTGTCTTGCAGGAAATCACGCACAGAATGAGCAATATGGCTGGTGGCATTGTCATGCTGGAGGGTCATGTCAGGATTAGCCTGCAGGAAGGGTACCACATGAGGGAGGAGGATGTCTTCCCTGTAACGCACAGCGATGAGATTGCGCGCAATGACAACAAGCTCAGTCCGATGATGTATTACACCGCCCCAATCCATGACGGACCCTCCACCTTCAAATCGATCCCGCTCCAGAGTACAGGCCTCGGTGTAATGCTCATTCCTTCGACGGTAAACGCGAATCTGGCCATCACCCCTGGTGAGACAAAACCGTGACTTGTCAGCGAAGAACACTTTTTGCCAGTCCTGTTTGGTCCAGCAACGGTGGGTTTGTGCCCATAGGCGACGTTGTTGCCGGTGATGTCTGGTGAGGACCTGCCTTACAACAGGCCTACAAGCCCTCAGCCCAGCCTATTGCGGACAATCTGAGCACTGATGGAGGGATTGTGCATTCCTGGTGTAACTCGGGCAGTTGTTGTTGCCATCCTGTACCTGTCCCGCAGGTGTGATGTTCGGATGTACCGATCCTGTGCAGGTGTTGTTACACGTGGTCTGCCACTGCGAGAATGATCAGCTGTCCGTCCTGTCTCCCTTTATCGCTGTCTTAGGCGTCTCACGGTACAGACATTGCAATTTATTGCCCTGGCTGGCCACATCTGCAGTCCTCATGCCTCCTTTCAGCTTGCCTATGGCATGTTCACGCAGATGAGCAGGGACCCTGGGCATCTTTCTTTTGGTGCTTTTCAGAGTCAGTAGAAAGGCCTCTTTAGTGTCCTAATTTTTCATAACTGTGACCTTAATTGTCTACCGTCTGTAAGCTGTTAGTGTCTTAACGACCGTTCCACAGGTGCATGTTCATTAATTGTTTTTGGTTCATTGAACAAGCATGGGAAACAGTGTTTAAACCCTTTACAATGAAGATCTGTGAAGTTATTTGGATTTTTACGAATTATCTTTGAAAGATGGGGTCCTAAAAAAGGGACGTTTCTTTTTTTACTGAGTTTATTTTCTCTGTTAAGCTGCGTGCACTGAATTGACATGCATGATTGTTGATGACACTTCCCAGATGAAGGGAATCAAATAGTATATAATGCGCACCACAGCGGCGCTCAACTCAGACAGCAGTATAGCCTACTGTAGCTCTTGGCACAGTAATTGAAAGCCGATATACTTTATCACTTATTTATATAATCCTTCAAATGCGCATGTGGCATCGTTTTACAAATGCAGTTTTACAACCGGAGTTTCAAGCATGGTTTAGGCCAGTGGTACCCAACCTTTTTCAGTTAGTTTACCAACAACTGAATTTAGCTCTGCCTGCAGTAGGCCTACCACTGAAGTACCCCCTCGTGCATTTTACCAGTAGACCTCGTGGGTCTTCTCCAGTACCCAGTGGATAGGCCAAGTACTATTTGCTGCTATTTTTGACGTGCAATGTTATTAAAACAAAATCCGACAACTCCATAGTTATAATAGTTGGCATATTTACCTAGTTGGCTTGTTTTCATGTGTTCTACGCAAGATAATATTCCTTTTATTGTTTTTATTTTAAGTTTTTATTTTTAACACAACAAATACAAAAAAACAGAAGTATAGAAACAAGAGTACATAAACCTAACAGACAGGGGTGTTACATATCAAGATTAATTTTCTATTTGTTAAATACTTTTAGGGTGCGTATTGCTTTTTTGTTTTTACATTTACATTAAGTTAGAAGTTCTTGTTTATGAAAGTTTGCAAGTTTAATAGGTATTTTACCCAAATCAAAGTTACATTTGAGTAAGAATTCTAGACCACCAATCTGTTGGAATATTAAATTAGGGATGATATTCCAAATGCAATCCTTATTTCTTAAATAGTTTTGTTTCCATTTAATCTTAAATATTATATTAGAGGTTTTAATATCCAGAGCATTCAACCCTCCCTCACCTTGGGTGCTACATAGTACCGCTTTTATTAAATAATAAGGTTTATTCCTCCATATGAAGTTAAATAATTTAGTATCAACCATTTTAGTTACTGACAGAGGAACATCCAAGGCAAGGGAGGTATAAACTCATCTGGACCTTCAGATTGTGATATAAGTACACGTCCAGATAAAGAAAGATCTCTTAATAACCAGGAGTTAAATATCTTTCCAACTTCCTCTACAATAGGAAAGAAATTTAAATTGGCCCGTTCTTTCTGATCTTTGCTAACTTTAATACCAAGATATGTGATCACATATTTTACAGGGATAATCCTCTCGAGGCGAATTCAAATTTCGGGAGCCATAGGAAGGAAATATGTATTCAGACAAGTATTAAATACACAACCGTTTTTAATTAAATCGCGGAAAAACACTTTTAAAAGCAGCTTTGACAAATGTATTTTGATAGCATTTTTGGCATTTGTTCAAACAAAATCGGGGGATCCAAGTTTCACATTGCCACCACGTGTATTTATATAATCCTTCAATTGCGCATGTGGCATCGTTTTACAAACGCAGTTTTACAACCGGAGTTTCAAGCATGGTTTAGGCCAGTGGTACCCAACCTTTTTCGGTTAGTTTACCATCAACTGAATTCTGCTCTGCCTGGAGTAGGCCTATCCCTGAAGTACCCCCTCGTGCATTTTACCAGTAGGTCTACTCAAGTAGGCCCAGAAGTCCTAGTACCCCTGCTTGGGAACCACTGGTTTAGGCGCAGCTGAGCAACAGAGTCGTTGATGACTTGAGAGTCATGATTCATTTTTCTGAGTGACTCGTTCATACGTTTGACCTGCGAGTGTCGGCCACAATGTGTTTTATAGCAGGATTAATACATGCTCCAGAGACGTGCTCCGAACACCGTTTTACATATGCGCGCAATAAAATAGATCATGACGGTAGATAGAGAATACAAATACCGTAAGAACTGATAATTGATCGCATTGTGCAATTGATTATTTAATGTTATGATGGATAGCTTTGTAGAACCAAAACATACACAGCCTTTGCTCAACAAACTCTAACTCGAAAACGAATCGTTTATCACTCTCACAGCAATCAAGCAATGCAATCCAAGAGGACACTCTAGTCCTGTAGCAGCCACAGCTAGATCTCGTCTCAAATGTATCAAGAAATAATCTCATGTGTATGCCTAGCAATCTACAAATGTACACTGTTTAAAGCACACGTTAATAAATAAATCACAAATGACAGCTCCAATAAGCCACCCTATGCTTGAACGACATGTGAACGGGAGACTCTTAGCAACATGACTCTTTCGAGTTTTCAGTTCGTCGGTAATGGGTCCTGCGCGCTCTGGGCATTACTGACTCAAATGAACGAAATTAGTCGGAAGTTTTTCTTCTTTTGACTGTACGAGTCGAAAAGATCAGAGTAAAAAGAGCCTAACTTCCCATCAATCACTACAATATAGCTCTTAAAGGGGCAATGTCGTCTTAAAAGGGCAATGACATACCTTGTCATAGAAACTGAATAATAATCATGTATAATTAAATAATAATTATTCATAATATATTATTCAGGACGTTGTGTCCAATGGGCTAAATGCAGATGGACAAACCCCACGCTTCAGTCTATTTACATTGTATAGCCACTATGCTTCATCAGTTGGGCTACCGGTGATAATGCTTATTGATAATAGCACATCTGATAATATAGATCATGCATAGGCTATATACATGGTCCAATATTTTAAAATAATTTTTACAATTTTTACCAATATGTTGTTGGACCTATTTCTGCAGGTGGAAAGTATATTTTAGATGGTGTCAGCATGATTTTATTTTCATTCATTTTGGAGTAGAAGGTTATTTTGAAAAGTCCCCAGAACTGAGCTTCTCAGTCTATCTACATACAAATTATTCTGGGGAGGATCCCGGACCCCCAAAGCAAGGGGACTAGAAATGGACAAACTTGCAGTTTTTCCTAAAAGCATGATGGTCATGACCTTCTTACTTGAAAGGGGAGGTTGTCTGGGACCAAGTTAATCAATCTGAGATTGACTAAAGTTTCAGTCATGGGATTGTTGTTGTTGTTGCTTTAACCTCTGTGCCAATATCCTTTCTACGTGTATTGAGGATGTCACAAGTGGCTGGTTTGTCTCTTGATGAGTACAGAGGCCTGTACTCATTAAGGGGAGTTTTGAGTGAAAGCCAATATGGTGGTAACATAGGAAGCCATGAAAGATAACTAAGACACATCCAATGTTCCCTGTCATGGCATTTCAGACTAACCTTGAGACATTGCAAATGAACAAACATTTAAGTGAATAGCTGTGGGTTAGCTGACAATGTCATGACAACAATGTGTTCCTGTGATGGGGCAGAAGTCCACGCGTTGTGTTATGGTCAGATAGCTAGCAACAATGAAAAGAAGCTACCATGTGGGGAATCGTAAGTGTCTCGTTGTATCTTGTTATTGATACCATGTCTTGTTTTGACTCTTGTCATGTCTATGCTAATATGGCAAAAGAATTGATAGCTAGCTAACCAACAACTTTAATGATGTATTTGAGAGCAATCAAGTGCTCTTTGTGCAAATGTATTTATGTCTTTAATTTGTTGTCAAACTATGTCAACAATCCTTTGATTCTATGCCAACCCCCGTTTTTCTCCATTGTTGCACTTGGATTGTTTTTGTTGCTCAACAACCCACCCGTCTATATTGACTGAGTTTCCTGTGTTCTTCATCTCTTTCAGCTTGTCAGGCTATAGGGCCCACTGCCCAGATATGAATATGTCTATCAGGAATGTCAGCGATGAATATTGAAGATGTCTGTCATGACAGACGTTGTTCAGGGCCACTGGCAAGCACTTCTGGTTCGCATCCCATCACTAGCTCGGCTTCCCAAGATACTCCTGAACACTAAAACCAGATGAGAGTGGAGTCGGGAGAACTAGGAACAGAAGTAAATAAAAACAGTATGAGTTTCAATATGTCATTAAACTTTCTTCTGCTTGTGCAAAAACAATTGTTACTACTTTTCTCTTTCTCACCCTCTCTCCTACCCTCTGTTATCAGTATTGTTATTTGTGTGTGTGGGGGGGGGGTTCTCTTTCTTCCTTTCCCTCTCTCCTACCCTCTGTTATCAGTATTGTTATTTGTGTGGGGGGGGGTTCTCTTTCTTCCTTTCCCTCTCTCAATCTCCCCTCTGTTGGCAGTGTGCTGAGATACGTCTGTACCACGCGCGCACCCACACACACACACTTTTGGCTGAGCTGTGCCTGTCCTTGGAACTGTGTGTGCGTGTTTCTGCACACAGGTGAGTCACGAGACGCACCCAATGTACAGCTAAGTGCTGACCCGGCCTTAACACTGCCTGAAAAATAAGACCTTTCATCCGGTGCACTGACACAGGGTTGACTCACAATGTATTCAGTGAATAAGAAGTCGAATTGTCTAAAACATTATCCACGCCAAATGTTGTGGGTAAGACATCCTTTTTTAAAGCTAAATATCCTACATAACAACAGGCTAGCTACTGGTCTAAGAGATGTTCAGTCCATGTTTGGACAAAATGCACTGAAACACCAAGCACTTATTTACCCTAGGCCTATAGCTTCAAGAATGGGTGTTCCACTCCTCCGAGAACAGACCAAATGTCGCATTGGCAGTCTTTGTACCCGTTTTATTGAAAAAAGTTCCACACAAAGACTATTGAGCAAGTGCAATGATCTAAGAACGGGCGCCTTTGTCATGGAAATCCGAGGTTGGCACTAGACAGTGGGTTTCACAGAGCGCGAGAGTTGGAGTTGGGGACAGTTTTGGGGACTCCCAAAAAAGCTCTAAACTTGGACATTCTGTACGCAATGACATTTTGACTGGATTGGTGTAAAATAGACTATGGTAGGCTAAATGTCGTCGAAGCCTGTCAATATCATGATTCACGCGCATCCCGTATGCGCCAATACCACCTGCCATCGGTAACGGACGAGTTGTGTTTATCGGTAACAAACTAAGTTGTGCAGCCAAACATTTTTAGAGTGGAACAAATGTGAGTATCTGTTCAAATCTGTGTTTGATTATGTTCAATTATATTATCAATTTGCACTATTCAAAAAGCACCTACTTTTCGACAACGAAGGGCCCACTAGGCTACAGTTATGCTACTGAAGTGTCAAATATTTATTTACAGAATGTCGTCGCCCCCGACATTGAGGGAGATAAGTTTTTCTTTTTTTTCTCTTTCTTCCAGTGTGCTTTTGGCATGTCTAAATGTTTGGCATTGGGAGTGCCACCCGCAGCGGTCATTTCGACAAACAGGGCACAGTCAGAATCCGGATGTCGCTTAACGTTTAGCTTTAAAGCACATGCGTGTTTGTTAGACATCTCTCTGAGAAAGCTGGCATACAATTAGTCTAGTAGGCCTATATATTACAACTAGTATAGCCTTTTTATGTTTTTTTTGTTGGGCATTCAATATCATGCTTTTATAAAGTTGTTTAAAAAAAAATCTTAGAGGTTAGAGGTTACTGGGTTGCCTGGCAGCTATGCCCTATATGAGAAGAGTGTAAGGGTGTGTCACAAAACCAACATCCTTTTATCAAGTTCCCTGTTACCGCCACATTAGCCTGCCATGGGCTGGCTTTCCTGCAGGCATCCAGTGGGTCTCCTTTGAAGTTTCCATGTATGTGTCAGAGCTTTGTGATAGTTGGGTCTAATATTCATGTCAAGCCGGTTTTGTACAACACCAGAAAGTAACAGGTATACTGCAATAATATGCACAATAAGTACTTACACACGTATACTGGACTGCAGTAAACCTTTTCGTATGAATGTCTTGGTAATATTGAAAGCATTGTTCAAGATTAAGAACACCCTCCTACTGCTGCTGACGCTAGAACCCTTGCACAAATTAAGAAGTTGTAGGAAAGCGACACCCTATAACTCCCTCAATCAAAAACTAAGGCAAAGTGATGTTTGTGTTGGCAACATTGCCAAAAACTAAAGAGAGAGGGAGGGAAGAAGGGAGTGGTGTTTTTGCAACATTTCTATTCCTCTGGAGAGGACTAAACCATTGTTTAACCCAAACTTTGTTGATATGAGCATGGCTGTGTTCTGTTTTAATGATGTCGTTTCCAAACAGTCCATTGTGGTGGAAAAGGCTGTTTTATCACCTATGAGTCATAGTATGCCAGACAGGAGTCTGAGTACTCTATGAGATGCAGTGCCTGTTCTCTCTAATTGCTGAATAAGCCTGTTTGATGTGTTTTCAGTCCCCTGTGGATCAGAGAGTCTCGGTCTCCTGAGTCTTAAGACCCCATAGATCTACTGTCTTGGTGTTGATCTGCGTCTCATGGGCTATGTGTGGACACTGGACAGTGGTATCTCCAGTAAGAGCAGGTCTAGCCACAGGAGCTGTGTAACCTTTAACAGCTGGTCTGTGGTCTGGTCGGGGCAGAGCTCATATCCCCTCCAAGGTGAACAGTAACAGACACAGCACATAGTTCATGCCTTTAACTCTTTCAATAGAGCTGATGGCAGTAAAATACTATAATGTGGTCATATGTACATATACTATATTTCACAGTGCATGAAAGTGCATGCAACTCTTCTTTAACACACACACACAAACACACACACACACACACACACACACACACACACACACACAGTCAGAGGTTAGCCCCAGAGAGAGGGCAGTGTGCCAGGTGGGCATGGTGACTGGGTCTAGTGCCCTCTGCTCCCCCTCTTCTCTCTGGTCTCTGCCCAGGAATGCACATTACTGCACTGCCCGCTTTTCCATCTCATTTACTCCAGCTGCACGCACAGTTTAGGAGTGTGTGTGTTTGTGTGTGTGTGTGTGTGTGTGTGTGTTTGTGCGTTTCAAGTTCATTAAATGTTCTTGCGCTGTGTGATATCATGTCACTAATTAAAGTGAGTTTGTTTGTATATTTGCGAGGGAAAGCTAATCTCTGTACACACAAACACACACACACGCACACGCGCGCACACACACACACACACACACACGGAGGTATGTGCAAGTCCAGTACTGCACTCCAGCTCTTTGTGTACTTTTGACTGTGACTGTTTCCCGTAGCCTCCAGACAGTGTTCTGTTCTCTGCCACTCCCATGAGATTGGGCCACAGAGGGAGGGGCCAGCTTCGCCAGGCTCAAGCCCACACAGGTGAGCCCAGCCTGGAAGGAATGTAGCAGGGAGGGGGGCCTCATTTAGAGGTGTGGAGCTTTGAAAGTAAAAACGCCAGGTGACATATAGGGGGAGAGGAAGGGAGTTATCTATACTGTTAGCTACTTACCTGAGCTTGAGACAGGGAGAGAGTGTGAGTGGGTGCTAGAAGTTAGAGGAGGGATCAAATCTCAGCACACATATTTTTACACTCACATGCTCACACAAACACACTCGGTGGCTCTCACTCTCCCTTGTCTCTCTCTCATTTCAAGACTGTGACACTCACGCGCACACACGGGCGCCTCACCTCCAGGTTCAAGGGGATAGGAGTCAATATTTGACGGAGCTGAGCAGAGAAGGAAGGAAGAAAGAAAGAGAGAGAGAGAGAGAGAGAGAGAGGGCGAAAGTAGAAGTGTGTTTCTCTCCTGTGCACTAGCATTAGAGATTCCTGGAAACGTGGAACTTGGACTTGAAGGCTCGTAAAGGAGGTTTCCCCCCCAGACGCAGGTGGATACTAACTTTACAGAAGAGTGGAGAGTTAAAGAAAAGAGGATTAAGCTTTTCCTTATTTTTTTTGGTCAGACTTTTGGACTTGGATTGGGCAAGGCAGCCATAAGAGGTTTGTTTGATCAGTAATCTCTTTAACTATTGGTATAAACTCAATAATTGTGCCCATTGTTTTCACTGATCTACCACTACTTATCTACTTGAGTATTGCCAAATTCTTTTTATTATATTTATCTTTTATTTATCCTTCTTAGAGTCCTATAGAAATGTCTTGTGGGGGGGCATGGAAGTCCTGGCCATGAGGCAGCAAGCATGCAGAGGACTGTGCATGATAAGATAGTTAAAGCATATCACTTTACAATGTCTACGACCTGCGTTTTTTATTAGAGTGTATGTCACTCAAATCAAGGATCACTAAAGTAAGTTAGAGTAGGAGTCTGTAGCTCGACTTCTTACAAGGTGTTTTGTTGTTGTCCCTCTGACGTTGTTCTGCGTCTCATTCCTCTATAGTGAACCATATTAAGACCAAAAGGTGACACAAGTGAAGACGGTTATGGAAGAAGAATTCAGTTTTGCAGATGAAATGAACTCACAATAGAGGCTCTTTTTGCAGGTATCCACCTGCCCTTAGAGATGAGGATTTATACATTTGAAAACCCTATGCTGATTCGAAGGGATACAAAGAAGCATTTCATGTATTTTATTGCAATCAAACCATATTTGTGAATGGCTTGTAAGAAACGTTGTTGCCTAACAACATTCTTCTTCTTGCAGAATGTGTGTTTTTTTTCTTCCCACCAACTACTATTGAGTCCCGTTCCCTTTCTGGTCACATAGAACCAACTAGATTTACAGGGAAATTACAGTGTGCGTTGTGACAGTGCAGACCACAAGGGACTCTCGTTCTGATTGCAGCAGAATGAAAACCCACAGACCGAGAAAAGGTCCTGGACGTCTCTCCCACTCTTGCACTCTCAGATAGCTGTTCCCACATGTGTTTACCTGGTCAGATGTATTTGCCTGGCTTAGATGGATTGATGGTGTGTTAATTTAGTAACTGTGTTTTTATACGGGGCTGACTGAGTGCTCCAGGTGTGTAGTTGAGGGTTGATTTACCTAGCTGTCTCATGGAAGGCCCTGGCTGTGCTCCCTGTCACTGACTGACGTGACTCTCCCTAATGATGTCATAACGGTTTAGGGCCCCTCCCTTTGTCGGTATGTTCACCTGGCCGCCGGGCATGTTATTTAAAGCAATAACTACTGAGCTAGCAATGATTCATGTGTTTTTAAAAATATTTTCCCCTGTCTTTCTCTCTCTTTCGGTCTTTACATTCTGAATCTGTCTTTTTATACATCTCCCACTGGGCACAGACGTCATTTTAACGTAGAGTTTTTAATTTACATTTGGTTGAGTTGTCAACTAACATGAAATCAACATAAACATTTCAACATATCTTTGGATTTAGGTTCAAAGTTGAAATCCCTTACGTTGACTATTTTTTGCAAATCAAATCAGTTTTCCATGTTTATTCAATGTCATCACATAAAATATTTTAGTTGAAATTATGTGGAAACAACATTGATTCAACCAGTTCTCACCCAGTGGTACTATTGTTTATTTGGATACCTATTAGCTGTTACAGTCACAACTTTCTGGGGTCCATATATTTGTTCATTTTTAACCCCCTTTTCTCAATCTTGTCTCATCGTTGCAACTCTCCAACATGCTCAGGAGAGGCGAAGGTCGAGTCAATGTGTCCTCCAGAACATGACCCGCCAATCCTTGCTCCTTAACACCCGGCACCAATGTGTCGGAGGAAACACAGTTCAACTGATGACCGAAGTCAGCCTGCAGGCACCTGGTCTGCCACAATGAGTCGCTAGAGCGCAATGAGCCAAGTAAAGCCCCCAAGACTTTGGGCCAATTGTGCGCTGCCCTATGAGACTCCCTGTCACAGCCAGATGTGACACAGCCTGGGATTGAACCTGGCTCTATAGTGACACCTCAAGCACTGTGATGCAGTGCCTTCGACCTCTAATCCACTCGGGAGGCCCTTATATTTTTTCATTTAGACCAAGGTAAATTCAAGCACAACTTTATTGTTTTTTTTCCCCTCAAACTCTTAGCACTTTTAACTGTCTCCATGAGAAAGTCTCTTCAACTTTAGACATTGTTCTTCTTTGATGTGGCTGTGTTTAACAGTAGTTAACGGACGATCTTTATGGACCTTACATTCTTCCTCACAGTGAAGATATCATTGGTTCTGTTTTTCTCTCTTAGCCTACTCAACCTGGTCAGTGATAAATGTGACCGGTAATACCGGAAACCCCCACACACACACACACACACGCACGCACGTGCACACACACACCTGTAGGCAGCTCAAGTTCACGATAAGGTGCTACACTACAGTAAGTGCCAGGTCCTGTGTTTTCCTGCTCTGTTTTTGTGATGGTTGGGTCAGTTTCTCGCCTTGGGGTGAAATTCCTGTTCGGTGAGTCAATGGTCAAAATAGTGGGTGAGGTGGGGGTGGGGGGATTTGGATCATAAAACCCTCTTTCTCCTCTGATTCAATTATGAGCACATTCTGTCAGCATTCACTTCAAATGTAAGATTCCCTGTGGAGAAAATCTGTGTGTTTTCCCGTGTCTATGATTGCTGTCTACTACTGTTTAAGACTGCAGCTCCTTTCACACAACGTTCACATCAAACAATGTCTCTCCTGCTGTCTGGAAGAACATTCCCCTGGAATATCTCACACAGTTCCACTTCAGCGCTTCCCAATTGCAATTCATTTCACCATGCATGTCCCAACTCGTTTTCACAAGCTGATTCTCCCGCTGTCTGAAGTTTGGCTGTGGAGGATCTGTCTTTAGTTTGGCATATGGACAACATAAAAGGGATTTGTGTGCTGCAGTCAGGGTATGGCAGGATATAGCTGGCTCTGTCTGGATAGAGGGTGAAATTGCCTTTAGTTTCCATCTGTTTGATGTGCTAGGGATGTTTTTTTCGTTCGACGTTACATCTGCTTATTAAAGGGGTAATCCGTATTTTAGTATTTTTTTCATTAGTCCACTGTTTAGACAATCCAACAATGTTTTATGAAGTGCACAGTGACACTTTGCTTCTTGAAAGTCCAATATCTTGAAAACTTGACTGCTGACATGTCAAAAGTGTATCAGTAGTGGACTAATGAAAACAATACAAAATATTGTTTTTTGAGTGGATTTTCCCTTTAAGGAGTGTTCAGTGTGGAAGTTAGTTGATCATGCAGATAGGCTGAGCACAGATCCTTCTCTGAATGTGTGGATGGCTCACAGTGTCTCTCTGTTCTGTAGAAGTGTAAGGTCTCTGCGGTAAGCCCACAGAGAGACCTGAGCCAACCAGGGCCAGATGGTTTGGGTTACACCATAATATTTCTGTAGAGGAATAACCAGATACTGAGGTCACTGGAGGAATATGCAATACAGGAGGCAGATAATGCAACACAGGAGGCAATACTGGAGGCTGAAAGTCAACTTTCTTTAATTGATGAGGCTCTTTGAGTCAACTTGATGATACTCTTACCTGACCTCTCCAAGTTGCTTTAGGCACATATCTAGGATCGCCTTAACTTCTCCAAACGAGTGAGATCAGTGTAGTCGAGCCCGTGGGGAAAGTTGAAAGGTCATAAACTGTGTGTGTGTGTTGCAGGAGGGAGATGGGGAGATGGACATTAAATCTCTTGGTGGGGGTTGTACTTCTTGCTGTCCTCACAGCCAGTTGCTACGCTGAAAAAGGTGAGAATTATTGAATCAAGTGATTGTTACTGTGTGTCTCGTATTACTACAGTATTGACTCTTTCTTTGGCTATTTTAATATGTCGATAGACCCCGTCTTGTTTATGCAGTTGAGCAATAGGTTGAGTCATCTCTAACTGAAAATCAAATCGTATTTTTCATTTGGAATTCTACTGATGCTAAATGTCAACACAGATATTCCTGCTATGCTTCTCTGTCCAATAGTGAATCACTGTCTGGCTACGAGGGCTAGCACCTGTTCAGAATGTATTCAGTCAGGGAAGGGCTGTGCCTACTGTCCAGATGAGGTGAGAAGAAACCACTACTCAAGTTGCCCACAGACACCGCTTACCCGCCACAAATATTTAGTGTGACCCATGTTTGTGTTTGCGTACAGATCTTTGATGGTCCCCGCTGCGACCTTCATGACAACATCATAAGCCGTGGCTGTAATAGCGCGGTGACAGCCAAAAGCAGCATGTCGATGGAAAGAGTAAGTATCACCATGACACTAATCCTTACTACACGGATGCATGAATTAACCGGTTTTCATTAGACTGTTCGTCTGGCTACCTCGGTAATACTGTCGTACAGAACGGTCTGCAGCCGAACGATGAATGTGCAAGGTGTGCTCACAAGCAAAAGTGTGCTCACAAGCAAGGTGTGCTCACAAGCAAATGTGTACTGACAAGCAAGGTGTGCTCACAAGCAAAGGTGTGCTCACAAGCAAAGGTGTACTCACAAGCAAGGTGTACTCACAAGCAAGGTGTGCTCACAAGCAAGGTGTGCTCACAAGCAAAGGTGTACTGACAAGCAAGGTGTGCTCACAAGCAAAGGTGTACTGACAAGCAAGGTGTGCTCACAAGCAAAGGTGTACTGACAAGCAAGGTGTGCTCACAAGCAAAGGTGTGCTCACAAGCAAGGTGTGCTCACAAGCAAGGTGTGCTCACAAGCAAAGGTGTACTGACAAGCAAAGGTGTACTCACAAGCAAGGTGTGCTCACAAGCAAAGGTGTACTGACAAGCAAGGTGTGCTCACAAGCAAGGTGTGCTCACAAGCAAAGGTGTACTGACAAGCAAGGTGTGCTCACAAGCAAAGGTGTGCTTTTTGCTGAGGTTGGAGACACTTCTCTTTGTCCCCCATGTTACATACCTGATATGACACACCCCTCCCTCCCTCCCGCTATAGAACGAGCAGATCGACATGCTGTTGAAGCAGTCCCAGGTAGCTCCTCAGGAGATGTCTATGACTCTGCTGCCAGGGGAGGAGAGGGAGATCGAGATGGAGGTGTTTGAACCAGCTAAAGGACCTCTGGACCTCTACATTCTTATGGACTTCTCCAACTCCATGGAGGACGACCTGGACAACCTCAAGAGAATGGGTGCTGAGCTGGGTAAGTTCCAGGTGAACGATGAGTCTGATTGTTACCCCATTGACCTCAGTGTTGTAGTACTGGAGTAGTCTGTGGTACTGATGTGTTCTGTTCCCCATACAGCTGCGTTGGTAGGGAAGCTGTCTGATGATTACACCATCGGTTTCGGCAAGTTTGTGGACAAAGTGGTGGAGCCTCAGACAGACATGAGACCATCCAAGTAATAATTTTTAAACTATTTTCATCCTCTCTACACAGCCACGCATCCAGATACAGATAGACACATTAGACCCAAAAGTAAACATTACTACGGTACCAAAATATCTGCATTTATACACTACTCATACTCATGGCCCGTCCTTCTATCTATTTTGCTCCCGACCCCCTCTCCCTCCCCTTTCCTCCTCTTCCTCTCCCTCCCTCCCTCTCTCCAGACTTGCCAAGCCTTGGCCCAACAGCGACCCTCCCTTCTCGTTCCGTCATGTGATCACTTTGACCCCTGACCTGCGGTCCTTCACCGAGAAGCTGCAGAAGGAGAGGATCTCAGGGAACCTGGACGCTCCAGAGGGGGGCTTCGACGCCATACTGCAGGCTGCAGTCTGCGGGGTAGGACTATAGAGTTAGATTTACTGAGACGGATATTACCATTCAATGTCTTGTGGTTAGGGGACACAGGCGACCATCTTTGCTGTCCCGTCTGGGATGTTTAATTAGTTGAAGCTTGCTGTTTGATTGGTTAACTGTCGTGCACCACTCTGTGTGACTCTTTAAGAGCCTCCTTACACGTGTATAGAACTCTCTCCTTACCCCTTTTCTTCTCCGTCTCCCCTTTTTCCAACCGTATCTCTCGCCCTCTTTCCTTCTGTCTCTTTCCTCTTCCTCCCCTCCAGGAAAAGATCGGCTGGCGTAGCCATGCCACCCACCTCCTGGTCTTCTCCACCGAGTCGGCCTTCCACTACGAGGCGGACGGTGCCAACGTGCTGGCGGGCATCATGCCACGCAACGACGAGCAGTGCCACCTGGACCCCGAGGGGAAATACACAGAGGACACCAGGCAGGACTACCCCTCTGTGCCCACCCTGGTCCGCCTGCTGGGCAAACACAACATTATCCCCATCTTCGCCATCACAAACCACTCCTTTACCTATTATCAGGTAAGAACTCGGAAGAGTCACTGCTTACCTTACTATCCCTGACCCTAACCCTGAACCTTACTCTAACCCTACAAAACACAGCATCATGCCTATTTTCACCATCACCAGTCAATCATACTTACTGTAATGGGGGTTTGGCCACTGAGTTTAGCCACTGTCTGTTCTGGGAGGCCTGAAATACCTCTTAACTCATCTGTAGCATTGCAGATAAAACATATCTTATTCATGTTTTGTGGGTTCTCCCTGTGTAGAAGCTTTATGAGTATTTCCCCATCGCTGAGTTGGGTCTGCTACAGGAAGACTCTGCTAACATCCTCAATATCCTGGAGAAAGCCTTTGAGGTGAGAATGGGCTTGTTTTACAGGTGTGGCAAATTGAACACATGAATTCAATTTGATTCTACTTGATGCATATCCCCTAAGGGCTATTACGGAAGGCATTGCCAGATGTCCTAATCATGCTCTCTGTCTGTCCTCTCAGAATATCCGCTCTAAGATCAGCATCCGTGCTGAGGACAGGCCTAAAGCTATAGAAGCTCAGGTCCTATCGTACAGTGGCAGTGTTGCGCAGGCTGGAACCTTCAAAGTCAAGCCTGGACAAATAGTAAGAAACACTTAGATGTCGCACACACACACACACACACACGGTCTTGTACAACTAACCTTGAGGGGATACACAATTCAGTCCCATTTCAAAATCCTATTTTCCCTATTCCCTATTTTCCCTAACCCTGAAACTGACCCTAGCTCCTAATCCTAAACCTAATTCTAACCCTTACGCTAATTCTTACCTTAACCCTAAACCCCCTAGAAATAACATTTGACCTTGTGGGGACCAAATAAATGGCCCCAGTTAGTCAAATGTTTGTTATTTTGCTATTCTTATATGTATAGTTCAACACACATACGCATGCACACACACACACGCACACACACACACGCACACGCACGCACACACACACACACACACACACACACACACACACACACACACACACACACAGCTAGCATGACACAATGTTAAAATTATGGCAATCTTTGTATACAAACCCTTTATTGCTGATCCTGTGTACTGGCCAATGAGAGGCTTTGAGCCACTGGTCGGCCATATTGGTTCTCCCCAGAAGAAGCAGCCCTCCATAGGAATGAATGGAATTCTACAGTATTTCAATTACATGTTTCAATACCAAAATGTATTTAAGTATTTTGGGTTGTAGTGGGGACAGTAACATTAAAACTTTCAACATATTATACTTTAAAGAAAATGTTTATTT